>NC_085993.1:17488814-17788814 GCF_030014385.1 Trichomycterus rosablanca
ACTTTTGATATGTAGATAAAAATGCTCATGGTTCAACACCTCAAAAAACAACACTCAAATTCTGACTGCTTATTAGCAAAACAGCATTTTCTTTCAACTATTTATCCTATTTCACCTGTAATTCCATCTCCTCTTGTAGACCCAGCTTTTCTGCCATCTTATTCGTCTGCAAAGTAAAGGCAGTTTTCAAAATTGACTACTTCTGATCTTTGTATTTTAGCCATTTACCAACTAATTGATTCGACATCTTAATTAAGAGTTTTCTTCTCAGCCTTCTCACCCTCCACCCCCTGCACTCATGCTGTTCTTTCCATCTCATCGAGTAAAAAAGTGCCTTCTCTTTAACCAACTGCCATTGCAAAACATTTCAATCACTGCCACCATTAATTAAACCAAAGAAGAATTTTGTATGTTAATGAGCTACCATGGTGCTTTTCACTGTCTCCAGTTCACATGCTAATTTATGCAAAGTGACGGGGCAACTACTATACCCCTCCTAGCATGGCAGTCAGTTGTTTGGCCTGCTCCCATGACCTGCGTCTGCCACCATCTCTGGGCACGGTTTCATGCCAGGGCCTGGTATTGTCCATCTGCCTCAGCTGCCACTGCAGATGCAAAGTTGATTCCTGGTCTGGCTTTTGTTTAAAGTAATAGCAAGTTATTCAGTCTGCCATCTGCAAGAGTTAGTAAGTATTAATGATTGCAACAGTTAATTAGCCATATTAAAAACACATTAGCGTTGATCATTTGTATTGTCATGGTACTTAAATATATTGTGTCTCTTATTGGGTTTTGTGCTCGATGGCCTTGTGCGTGTAATAATATGTGCAAATGTTCTGTTTGGTTTATGCCGTCCTGTTTGCATTGATTTATATAATAATCCATTTTTTTAAAGCACAGCATAAATCTTACAGTATAAAACCATATTTAATTGTTTCTGCATATTTGGTCTTCAGTTGCATAAAATGTTACACTTTACTCATGAGGGCATTGTTTACAGATCATTTCCTGGCTGTGGCCCTAACCGCATCCCAGCATAGTTTGTAATAAAACTATTTGGAGAGCAATTATTACACATAATGTTTACAATAGTGGGCGATCTGAAACACAACCACTTCAAATTCTTTGGTAAAATTAAGCCTCGCTTTCAGGACGCATAGATCCATTCATTATCCGATTCAAATTAAGTTTGACTCACTTAAAACCAGAATCAGTCGACAGATTGTTCAGACTTTAATCTAATTTGAGTAAAAGTCTGGTCCAGCAAGACTACCCTGTTCTGTGAGTTTTCTATTCATGTCAGTAGCACAAATAAATTGAAGTGCAATTTTTAACTGATCTTCTAGCTAACTATTAAAACAAGCTCAGGTATGTAGTGTATTTAAAACCTGCCCAAGATGACTTACTCTGGACTATATTTTGCACAGTATATATCTGCACAGTGCAAGATTTAGTAGCTTGATCAGCCATAACAAAACCACCTCCTTGTTTCCACACTCACTGTCCATTTTATCAGCTCCACTTACCATATAGAGGCGCTTTGTAATTCTACAAGTACTGACTGTAGTCCATCTGTTTCTCTGCATGCTTTGTTACCCCCCTTTCATGCTGTTCTTCAATGGTCAGGACTCTACCAGGACCACTACTACTATTATTTGGGTGATGGGTCATTCTCAGCACTGCAGTGACACTGACATGGTGGTGATGTGTTAGCGTGTGTTGTACAGGTATGAGTGGATAAGACACAGCAGCGCTGATGGAGTTTTTAAACACCTCATTGTCACTGCTGGACTGAGAATATTCCACCAACCAAAAATATTCAGCCAACAGCGCCCCATGGGCAGCATTCTGTGACCACTGATGAAGGTCTAGAAAATGACCAACTCAAACAGCAGCAATAGATGCGCGATCGTCTCTGACTTTACATCTACAAGGTGGACCAACTAGGTAGGAGTGTCTAATAGAGTGGACAGTGAGTGGACACACTTTTTAAAAACTCCAGCAGCGCTGCTGTGTCTGATCCACTCATACCAGCACAACACACACTAACACACCACCACCATGTCATTTCACTGATTAGAATAATCCACCACCTAAATAATACCTACTCTGTGGTGGTCTTGTGGGGGGTCCTGACCATTGAAGAACAGCATGAAAGGGGGCTAACAAAGCATGCAGAGAAATAGATGGACTACAGTCAGTAATTGCAGAAGTGAGTGTAGAAACTGTAATATTATGTTAATTTCATATATTTGATAAACAACATACGGCACAGGGCTCCTTTTATTTGCTGAACTTGAAGAGTAATTTGAACATGCCAAAAAAGCCCATGTTGTTTTCAACAGTCTACTCTAGTAGACTTTCATGTTGGGCAAGATTAAAAAAAAAACAGGTAATGAAAACTTAATGAAATAAAATTTTGCTAAGATTAAATCAAATCTTTTAGATAAACATTGCGAGTTACACAACACGCAAGATTAAAAAGATAACTACAACAATGCTACATTCCTTTCTCATCCTGGTTAGGGTTATGCTAGGTCTGAAGTCTACCTAGAAACACAAGGCTGAATACACTCAGAGCAAGGCACCACACATTCACACATTACTCACTCACTCACTCACTTATATGTTGATGCTGTTAGAGCAGCCAGTTCGCCTTCCGCATGTTTTTAGGAAGTAAAGGGAACCAGATATGCAGAATAAACCCATGTAGACATTCGTAGAACATATAAGACGTCAGAGAATTGGACCCAGGTCTCAAGGACTCTACACGCTGTGGCATACCTCAGAAAAACTATTATTATTATTATTATTATTATACTCTTAGCTTTTCCCTTTTTTGTAATTTCCCCCCAATTTTCTCCTTAATCTAGTCGTATCCAATTACCCTGATTGCATTACGCTTCCTCTGCTGATACTACCCTCCACTGCTGACCAAGAAGCTTCGCAACTCACACACGCCCCCTCTGACACGTGTGCAGTACCGACTGCATCTTTTCACCTGCACTAGGCGAGTTCATATGCGGATCAGCCTCGTGCACAGACAGCCACACCCTGATCACATTATTCCTCAGCTTTGCGCAGGTGCCATCAATCAGCCAGCAGAGGTCGTAGCTGCATCAGTTATGAGGAACCCGGTCCGGCATTACCACCCTGTAGCCAATTGTTGTTCATGTAGCCGCCCAGCCCAGCCGGATGGCAGAGCTGAGATTTAAAACGATGTGTTCGGAATCCCAGCTCTGGATACTCTTAGCTTTTCACACTCTTTCAACCTTTTATACTGTTACTACTGATATTTAGTCTGTCATGGTTTAATAATGTTGTAGAGTGTTTATATCCACTTTTTACATTACGAGCTAAAGGAAGCTAAATGAATTCCAATGCTTAGGGATCGATTTAGTTTTAAATGGCAGGAATAGCAGATTTAATTTGTTGAAATCAAATTCCACCACTTTTATTCGGTAAAGCTATTAACCAATCCCAAGATGGTAACATGATAACTTTATACAAGATATACACTCACTGAGCAATTTATTAGGTACGTCTATGTGGTTCATACATATATTGATTATTTCATAAAGTGTACAAGTCAACAGGTAGGCTACAGTCTGTGTACAGTTGATATATTGTATACTTGTAAAGCCAGAGAGGTTATAAAATATTCAGTGAATGTTTATGTAAACAATAGGTGTACCTGTCTGGTGTGTTTATAAAAATGATACTGTACATGTTGCTGATAATTTTTTAACTACCAGTTAAAATCTTATTTACAAGCTACTTGCTGTTAAAAGCACTTGTAATGATTAAGGTTAGTATAGTTTCAATATATACAGGGTGAGTCAAAATTATGTTAAGACTTGAATGGCGGAAATCATGTATTCACAAAACCAATCAGGCATAACATTATGATCACCTATATGCACTGTGTATTCTGACATCTTTCTATCAGAACCAACATTAATTTCTTCAGCAATTTGAGCTACAGTAGCTCGTCTGTTGGATCTGACCACACGGGCCAGCCTTCGCTCCCCATGTGCATCAATGAGCCTTGGCCGCCCATGACCCTGTCGCCAGTTTACCACTGTTCCTTCCTTGGACCACTTTTGATAGATACTGACCACTGCAGACCGGAAACACCCCAAAAGAGCTGCAGTTTTGGAGATGCTCTGACCCAGTCGTCTAGCCATCACAGTTTGGCCCTTGTAAAACTTGCTCAATTCCTTATGCTTGTCCATTTTTCCTGATTCTAACACATCAACTTTGAGGATAAAATGTTCACTTGCTGCCTAATATATCCCACCTACTAACAGGTGCTATGATTAAGAGATAATCAGTGTTATTCACTTCACCTGTCAGTGGTCATAATGTTATGCCTAGTTGGTGTACTTCATATGTGTAAGATGGCTTACAGGACAGTGTCAACCTGTTCGCCATCATGTTCAACACATGAACCAGCGAGCAACAGTACCAGCCCGGGCACACTTTCATGGGGAATAGATCCATTAATGTCAACATAATTTCGACTCACCCTGTATGTATAGTTTTTATTTTAGCTTGGTTTTAATACATTTTTAGAGTGAGTAGATAGTTTTAATTATCATTAATAAATAGCCTTAGCTTTGTTGTTAATTTGCTTTTGTATTTTGGAGGTAATTATAATAAGATACAAGTGCAAAACCTGTACATTTATTTAATTTATAACACATTTTTATTGTTTATGGTTTAAATGTTTTGACATAAAAGGGATTCAATTCTTCATTTAATAATAATCATTATAATAATCATAAGTACATACGTTTTAATTTACAGCTTTTTTTAGTTTTTGTTTAAGTTGAAGGTCACTTTGGTTTGGTTTGAATTTAGCTGTTACATTTTTAAATATAGGACTTTTTGATTGTTATATTAATGATGATAGCTCTGAGAGTAACATTACCATTTATGACTGTAGTACTGTTTGTTTGTGATCCATACTGTACAATTTTAATTCATTTTCTGTTCACATGCAGAGGCTTGTAGTTTCTCTCATTGCAGAGCCAAGCGCAGCTACATAAAATGGCAGGAGGACAGCCATTTTGGTACATTGATTGCTTACTATCAGTATGAGTCATGGTGTGGAACTAGAGAGTTCTTAGAATTTATACCTTCTGTTAAACAGCGCTCTTTTGTCGACTTGGATGGCCTGCAAAGTGCTGTTTTGCAGCAAATGGGCTTTATTTCCTGGCACGGACTTCCACTACCAAGTGCCAACCACACTGTTTCCCAGTGGGTTATGCATATGGCTAGGACAAATAATCATGCTCTCCATTGTGGTTGCATTCTGTCATACGATTATTTTGTCAGTATTTTTAAAATGAGACAAAAAGTACCCAGGGCGGCTAATAAATGCTTTCAGGTCTGTGGCACATCCCGGCAGTGCTGTTTCTGAATTTAGGTGAATGCATGAACTGATCACTGGAGCAAATCACAACTTGGAAAAAAGGTTAAATACACTTTCATTGAAATGGCTATTTTTGATCTGTATTTGTGTTCTGTGTTGCAAAGAAATGTTGATGTCTGTTCAGATTAGCTCAGGGTCATACAGGTCTACTGGATGAGATAGTAAAAGGAACTAATGACTTATTTTTCAAAAACAAACTACATAAAAAGTTAAATAATATTATGCTTTACAATAAAACTGTTCTATTGAATTGCAGTGATGATGATGAGTTTTATGCAATAAACTAAAGTAAATAGAACGAATTTCAAACTAACAATTTTAGATTTGCAGAACAAAATTTGCAAATATTTATTTTTATTGGATATGCTATTTAGACAACTAGTATACGGTACCTTGAGTGGCACATTGTGCATAACTAGTTAGGGAACTATAATTACATAGGGATCTATGTAATTAGATTACCATATTTATTGTTTTATTAAAATTTTCACCTCTAAGTTACACTCTATATTAAATAATAAATAATAAAGATAGTTGACCCCACCCCCCATTGCAGGTGTAGCCTAGCGTTTAAGGTACTGGACTAGTAATCAAAAGGTTGCTTCTTCAAGCAAGTACATGTACATACCTATGTTATCTGTTTAGTATGTGGAACCGTAAAAGTCCTTTAATTCCCTCAATTGTATTTTAATATATTGTTTTATATTCTCTTATATATGTTTGATTGGTTAAGTTTTAGAGACAGAAAAAGTCAAAGAAGATAATTTATACCATTCATTTACTGACTGATTCTGTTCTTTATGATGTGCCATATATTTTAATAGGTGACAGATTTTGACTGCAGGCAGGCCAGTCAAGCACCTCCCCCCATTGCAGTTGTAGCCTAGCGTTTAAGATACTGGATTAGTAATCAAAAGGTCACTGGTTCAAGCCCCACCTTTGCCAGGTTGCCACAGTGGGGCCCTTGAGCAAGGTCCTTAACCTTCAATTGCTTATTATAAGATATTATACTGTCACAGTACTGTAAGTAGCTTTGGATAAAAGCGTCTGCTAAATGCTGAAAATGTAAATGTAAAGATTAGGGAAAAGTAATCTATGTACATTAGTCTGTTGCTTTAAACTGCATTACCTTGCTTTATTGTTTATAACACTTATCACTACAGACTTTTACATAAATACCTGTACATTGCAAGTGTTTGCAAATTGTGTTAAAAGCAAACAATCAGTTTCAAATAATTAATAATTTGTTACTTAAGTTAGTAAGAGGGAAACGTTTTCCAACCACTGTAGTCTATTAGTTTGTACTACCATACTCATTTACTTTAGTAATGTTTAACACGGCTCAGTGTAGTTAGGAGCTATCGGTCAGGTAGTGGCACACTTGGTGAACATCCAAAATAGGCTCTTTCTAGCAAACTGCAGCATCAAAGTTAGGAGTACAACAGTGTGTCAGGCAGTACTGGCCTGTAAGTTTAACATAACATATTTATATATTTGTGAATCTGTGGGTATTTCAGTTTCTTTCAGTCTTTCAAAAACATGCATTTAGGTGAATTGGGAACACTTTATTGCCATAAACTGTAAGTAATTCTAAATAGTTGCCTGCAGATAGTTCTACAGAGATTTAATGACTTGTCCTAGTGTTTTCAAAACAAGCTGCGGACCCATTTTGAAATAAAACGTTACTTTCTGAATAAAGATGATCATCATAATTCTTCTTCTTATGTATTATTATATTTAATCAGTTTTTACTAACCGCGCCATCCTGGTTAGAGCTGCGGTGGGTTTATTGCCATCTGCAAACATTAGGCATGAAACTGAACCTGGGCTGCTGGTGCTGTGGTGCATTAATACTACATATTTTTAGTTAAATATTCTTACACACCACATTATTTGAGCCTCACCATGGGATTTACAATGGGATTTTCTGAATCTACACACTTAATACTGGGATTGCAGGAAACGGAGAGATACACCATTGACCAGGTGTCAATCCATCATAGCACAACACACAATTCCATCTTTACTTAGTCACAAAAAAGGGCCAATTTAGAGTAACCAGTTCAGCTTTTACAGTCACTGAAGTTTAGTTCTCTCCTCATGCAATAATCTTATTTATCCTACTATCCCGATGTCCCATTTTTGCTGACTTTATCCTGTTAATGGATCATTGCCTATTGTTAAAGGTTAACTGTTGCATGACTAACTGTGTTTTTCTTTTCTTTATCCAGTGTCCCCACATGCCAGTGCATTACTAATGCAAAGGCTACTGTTCTTAAGGCTGAGGTAGTAGATTGAATAGTTGTGGGGTACAAATCCTCTCTCTGAGATAACTATACAATCTACTGTCTTTCCTAAGGAGACAGTCTGATCAACTGCCTGCTCTTCAGTGACCAGACATCCATCCATCTCAACCTTGAATTTAAAAAGCATTAGTCTCTATGGTTAATCAGCCTTTTTTGTAAAGTTAGGAATGAATTAAAATACCAGGAGCTCTGTTTATCAGGTACCGTGTTCTCACAAGGTGAGGTAGTAGGTTGTATAGTTTGTGGGAGGAATCACGTCCTTTTGTGGTGATAACTATACAGTCTATTGCCTTCCTTGAGAGACACAAGAACATCTGTGGAAAATGAATGGACTATTAAGGCTTCTTTAAGGCTTATTTAAAGCAGCTTAACCTTGTGATCATGAGTACCTGTAGAATTGAGGTAGAAAGTAATGCTGTTACAAATGTATAATGCAGTTACAAATGTATAATTATAATTTCTTCTTTATACTTATTTAACAGTTTTGAAGACTGAGCTTGTACCCCGATTTCATTAAAAGAACACATTTTTGACTTCCATACATCTATCCAAAACATTCAAATGACATTTTAATAAAATTATCTGTCCAGGGTGTTTTCTACCTGTTGCCTGGTGAATTGTACCCCCGTGACGCTAAGTAAAATAAAGTGGTGGAAAAACAGACAATGAGTAAATGAATGAATGTTTATGTGGTGTTTGAGGGCCATAATTGGCATATATATATATATATATATATATATATATATATATATATATATATATATAATATATATATATATATATATATATACATATATACATATCTATGTTATCTGTTTAGTGTGTGGAACCAAAACGTCCTTTAATTTAATATATTGTTTTTCAATATATTGTTCGAAATTCTCTCCTATATGTTTGACAACATTCATTCATGGACTGATTCTGTTCTTTATGATGTGCCATACATTTTTAATAGGTGACAGATCTGGACTGCAGGCAGGCCAGTCAAGCACACAAACATTGTGTCTACACACAAACAAGCTGAAATGTGAATCTGACCACATCATGTCTTATTTGATCAGAAATAAACATAGAAAACCCAAGGCTTAGAAATCCCAAGTGTCTTGTATAGAATTGATGTCGTTCTCTTTGTGTAGTTTTTGCATTTTTTGATGCAATGGCGGACCGTGTTATGTATTTTTTTTTTTTTTAATTTCTGCTAAGCAAATGTAGCTATATTTACATCTACATTTTCAGCATTTAGCAGACGCTTTTATGCAAAGCTACTTGCAGTACTGTGACAGTATACTGTCTAAGCAATTGAGGGTTAAGGGCCTTGCTCAAGGGCCCAACAGTGGCAACCTGGCAGTGGTGGGGCTTGAACCAGCAACCTTTGGATTACTAATCCAGTACCTTAACCACTAGGCCACAACTAGTGGCTAGATGGTTAACTAGATGTTGAAAGACCTAATTATTTACAGTACTGCACTGACAAATGTTCGTTTTGAACTGTCTGAAAATTCTTTCATGAAGTTTGTGACAAAGTGGTGAGCCATGACCCATATTGAATCCTCTTTTGCCCAATCGTGATACCCTTACCTCTTACCAGTATACTTGCTTGTTGTAAAATATTAAACTTTTTGTAAAATGTCCATTCCAAACAGAAAAAAAAAAAAAAAATCACTCTTATTTTAATCCTGTCCCAGTTTATTTTTTGGTTGTGGTGGGAGTTTGAAATTACAAATTTGTATATATTTACAAAATACAATCAAGCTGTTTAAACAAAACATTAAAGCTATTTATTTGTACTTTTGTCAGTTGTCAGCTTATTAAAAAATAAATAACACAGATTGTTTTATTGCATTGTACAAAATTCCCAGCTTTTGTAAAAATTAATAAAATAAAATTTGACAATACAGTATATACAGAATATAACTAGCCAGTAGTCCACTGCTGCAGACATCTACTCTGACCAAGGAAGGTCTTGCTTAACACCTACAAGTGTGGAGTTGCAAACCACTTCTTTTCACTTGCAGTACATAGAGAGAGCAGCATTGAGTTTGAGTCATGCACTGCTACCCATTATTCATGATCTCTGTGCAGACATACACCGTTCAGCCATAACATTAAAACCACCTCCTTGTTTCTACACTCACTGTTCATTTTATCAGCTCCACTTACCATATAGAAGCACTTTGTAGTTCTACAATTACTGACTGTAGTCCATCTGTTTCTCTATATACCTTTTTAGCCTGCTTTCACCCTTTCAACCTGTTCTTTAATAGTCAGGACCCCCACAGGACCACCACAGAGCAGGTATTATTTAGGTGGTGGATGATTCTCAGCACTGCAGTGACACTGACATGGTGGTGGTGTGTTTGTGTGTGTTGTGCTGGTATGAGTGGATCAGACACAGCAGCACTGCTGGAGTTTTTAAATACTGTGTCCACTCATTGTCCACTTCATAGACACTCCTACCTAGTTGGTCCACCTTGTAGATGTAAAGTCAGAGACGATCGCTCATCTATTGCTGCTGTTTGAGTTGGTCATCTTCTAGACCTTCATCAGTGGTCACAGGACGCTGCATACGGGGTGCTGTTGGCTGGATGTTTTTTGGTTGGTGGACTATTCCCAGTCCAGCATTGACAGTGAGGTGTTTAAAAACTCCAGCAGCATTGCTGTGTCTTATCCACTCATAACAGCACATCACACACTAACACACCACCACCATGTCAGTGTCACTGCAGTGCTGAGAATGATCCACCACCCAAATAATACCTGCTCTGTAGTGGTCCTGTGGGGGTCCTGACCACTGAATAACAGCATGAAAGGGGGCTAACAGAGCATGCAGAGAAACAGATGGACTACAGTCAGTAGTGGTCAGTAACTACAAAGTGCTTCTATTTGGTAAGTGAAGCTGATAACATGGACAGTGAGTGTAGAAACAAGAAGGTGTTCATAATGTTATTCCTGATTGGTGTATTTGACCAGCCAGCAGAGGCTACAGTTGTAGTTGTAGTAGTGATGGGGAATTTCTTTTGACCAATCCTTTCAACAGACATAGCCAATCATGTCTGTTGGGAGGCACCCGCCAGCTGATAGCACAGCTGAGATTTGAACTTGGTTTTCAGTGGTGGTGGGCTAGTGCTTTTTTAAATACATCTAACATCTAGCATTTGTTTTCCGTGCATTTTATTGTCTGGATTTTTTTTACTCGTTGTTTTATTTGTGTCACTGTCTCTGCTGATTTTGTTCAGTTGTGTTGACAGTTGTTTTGCTGAGCTCCATATTATTCTCTTTACTGTGCTGCATTTCCCTACCAGGACAAAGTCTGTACCACAGCTTCCTATATGCCACTTTTATCTTTGGGATTTTAAATGAATATAATATAGGATTAACTGCTGAATTAGCATGAGACAGGAGGACACATATGTCAGTAATGAATGGAGGCACAACATTTCCACCATAGAAATTAATAGTGTGCATTAGGTACAGAGGGAGCCAACAGACAGCAAATAAAATCAAAACCAGTAACAGTGAACCAGCCAGATGGTACTCTTTGTGATAATATGTTCTGGACTCTGAAGCCACACCCACATTTGCTCTTAACTGCCGTCTAGTGGTTAAGAAGATATACCAATATAGGGCCAATATAACAGCCAAAGCAGGAAGCAAAGAGCTAAAAAATATGCATTTAACTAAGTATGATTCAGAGATAACAGCTAAGAAACTGCATTCAAAAGTGCTGGAGTTAACATGTGTTGAATTATCCCAGGACTTGTGCCAGCCGAACAGAGGGATGAAACCCAGCATAGCAGCAGTAAACCAGCAAGAAGCCACCGCTATCCAAGACATTCTTTTGGTGACTGTACTCTTATACCTGAAAGAGCAGTAGAAATGTGTTAGAATCTTTGAATAATTTGTTTTACTTTTTTTTATTGCAAAGCAACACCAAAAGTTTTTAAAAAAATACAGAAGCAGTTCAATTTGTAAGCCCTTTGTCAGAAGAGAGACCTAAACTAAATAAGTGAGTCAACATCAAGACCATGGGTGGTTTGTTCCTTAGGGAGATCGGGCGACGCACCACCAAAGGGCGAAAGGGAAGAAATTTTTCTCTCACATTCAGCCAGTGTTAAACTAGCTGTGACTGTTCTGGACAGTCTGTCTTGCCTCTGAATATCGTAGTCCAATCAGCGTCGAGTTGTGATCCGTACAGTACCGCCCCTTTGGGCGATTTCAGTCTGATTGAAAATCACCTGGATTTCTCTAAAAGACTCTCATATTAAGAATCTCATACTTTTTTTCCAACTGTAGGCACTGCAATATAATCTGTATGGGTTCCGGGAGGGCTCGCACTTACGTGCTTGCATCAAAGGTAACCTGGTGTAGTGATAATTGGAGCAGCTAGCGATCTTGTCAACATGACTACCATTACCTCAGTTCGGAGCCATTCCATCGTGTCATTAGGGGAAATGCCATTCAGTCATTGTAGTAATCAGGATAAATTATCAACTAAAGAATTAGGGCCACCCAGACCAAATTTAAACATCAAGCAAGTATCTACAAAGGGGGGGAAAGTTACAAGTAAATTACAAGTAATTTTTAAATTGTGATTGCACTTATTGTATCTCCCCAATTGTTTAATTGTACTTCTTTATTCATTGCACATCAGCCCCAATGACAATCTTTATTCTGGATCTGCTGCACCTAAAATAAAATGCTATCTGATGAAGACTGAATTAAATTGTTAGTGTGAAGGCTTTACTTAATTTTATGATTAATGGTAAAGCTGGTCTCCCTCCAAGAGTTCAAAGTTACTTGTGAGGGCAAACTGACAGATGACTTAAGATGTTAATTATTTAAGCTTTAATTTACCCATAGAACAGGTCACCTTGGCCATCATCGCAACAATTGCCCCCCTTCGAGATTTGGCAGGAGCCGCCACTGATCAAGATCACACCCTAGGGTTCACAAATGTCGTTGCTACTGTATTTGCAAGCACTCTTTCAAAATTGGATAGCATATTAATAGAAGATAAAATGTAAATAAAGTAAAAATAATTACAACAGCTAATCTCACCCCACCCTATCACTGTAAAATTGTTAGCCAAACAAATAAACACTTTTTGGATTTTGAGTTTACTCATCTTAGGGGCCAGTTGCTTAAAGTTGTCAAGGCCAGATGCTTAAAGTTCAAAGAACTATGATTATTTAAGTTTAGAATTAGACCAATATTACGTTTATTTAAATATAATTTAAATTACCACAGTAAACCTGATTATATACAATATACATATACAATATATAGATACAAACTTGGTTATAATGCAGTGTTTAACAACTTAAGCAAATTTTTATAGTAAAGTGTTTATCAACTTAAGCAAAATTTACAAGATTAGTTTATAATACCACACGAAAGAATGAGCTTTCTCACAAAAACATGTATTTATTAATGAATTTTTAAAAATGTAATGTTCAAATTACATTACTGCAACATTTAATTACTAAAATAAAGAAATATAATAAGAAATATAAATTTATGTTGATACATTTACCTACTTTATTACATGTTTTGTCAGCTGGTCTTTTTATATTGTATCATTTTATAAGCTTGTGTAGATTCTACGACAAGCCAATATGCGTATACTCGTTTTATTACAAGAGACTTACGTTAGAGGAATGCACACACGGAGACATCGGTCCACTGCAATAGCCAGAAGGAAGGCAACTGAAGCCACTTGTGGTATAATTAAGACACAGCAAAAAAAGAGACAGGCATGAAATGACGTTTCCACCTTGACATCCACCAGTACAGATAATGGCACTCCTACAGTCCCAACCAGTAAGTCAGCCATTGCCAAAGATGCAATAAAGCAGAAGGTGGGTTGGTTGAGGGTACCACACAACCACACTGCACAGATTACCAGCACATTGCCTATGCAACATGCTACAGCAATTAATACCTCAAAAAGTATGTAGACCCATCGATCAATACTAGCCATGAATGCAAAAATCCTTTACCAGACAAGTGGTCATAAAAGAGCATAAGATGTGTGCTGGTTGTAGACTTCCTATGAAGCTTGGTTAAATACATTTTCGTCAGCAAATACACCCACCCACACAGGTAGTGGTGAAGTATAAATAAACATGAATGATTTTGTCATGTAAAAATGCCTAGAGACAGTAAAACAAACAGAAAACTATGAAGACCTTATAAAAATTATTGGCTGATTTTAAACTAGCAAACAAGTAAGCTTCATTTCAGTATCAACATAAATTAAAACATAGACTCTTTATAAAACAGCAAGCATTGTGAAAACAGACAAATTATCAGTTTAAAACAGTCAGTACATCAAATGTAAGGTTCTCATCAGCAGGAAAATGTTTTACTTAATAGTAATGCAACCTGTGGCTTTAGCAATGAAAAAACACTTAATTGAAAGATTCTTTATTACTATTAATGACATAAATCCAGGTCAGATTGGTTGAACTGTTAACCACAAAAGACACGTGATATACCACTAAACATTTACTCTGTTTCAAAACTTACAGACGTTTCAACAGACTAACAGAAGCAAAGCTAACTGTAAACCAATTAGGGTAAATGTTTCTTCAGTTCCATCTAACTAATTGCAAATTAAAAGATTAAAGGTAAACATGTAATGAGCCCACCTGTCATTGAGATTGGCGACAATGCTAACCTATGTAATCATGTCCTTCTGCCTTTTTTGGCGCCATTGCAAGTGACTCACCAGTAGCTTCATTAGTTTAGTACATTTATTCTTTTTATTTTTTGATTGTGTCACGTTTGTTTTCTTTTTGCATATACTATGCTGTTTATTCAGCTTATCAATAAGGATGTACACTGATCAGCCATAGCATTAAAACCACCTCCTTGTTTCTACACTCACTGTCCATTTTATCAGCTCCACTTACCATATAGAAGCACTTTGTAGTTCTACAATTACTGACTGTAGTTCATGTTTCTCTGCACACTTTTTTAGTCTGCTTTCACCCTGTTCTTCAATGGTCAGGTATTATTTGGGTGGTGGATCATTCTCAGCACTGCAGTGACACTGACATGGTGGTGGTGTGTTAGTGTGTGTTGTGCTGGTATGAGTGGATCAGACACAGCAGTGCTGCTGGAGTTTTTAAATACCGTGTCCACTCACTGTCCACTCTATTAGACACTCCTACCTAGTTGGTCCACCTTGTAGATGTAAAGTCTGAGACGATCGCTCATCTATTGCTGCTGTTTGAGTTGGTCATTTTCTAGACCTTCATCAGTGGTCACAGGACACTGCCTACGGGGCGCTGTTGGCTGGATATTTTTGGTTGGTGGACTATTCTGAGTCCAGCAGTGACAGTGAGGTGTTTAAAAACTCTATCAGCATTGCTGTGTCTTATCCACTCATACCAGCACAACATACACTAACACACAACCACCATGGCATTGTCACTGCAGTGCTGAGAATGACCCACCACTTAAATAATACCTACTCTGTAGTGGTCCTGGGAGAGTCCTGACCATTGTAGAACAGCATGAAAGGGGGCTGACAAAGCATGCAGAGAAATGGACTACAATCAGTAATTGTAAAACTAAAAAGTGCTTCTATATGGTAAGTGAAGCCAATAAATTGTAGGTGGTTTTAACGTTATGGCTGATCAGTGTATTTCTTATTTATACAAGAAAGCAGCAGAAACCTTGTTTATTTAAGTGAAACAACTGCTCTAGCTACAGATACATTGGATGCCATCATCATTTACCCCTATACCGGAGGAGTTTTACATTACATTTATATTTTCATTACATTACAGTTACAGTATACAGTCTGAGCAATTGAGGGTTAAGGGCCTTGCTCAGAGGCCCAACAGCATCAACCTGGCACTGGTGGGGCTTGAACCAATGACCTTTTGATTACTAGTCCAGTACCTTAACCACTAGGCTACGGCATGCCCTAGTGAGTGTAGTTTAATGTGCTTCACAGAAACATGGCTAATCAGCAACATCTCAAGTTAATGTGGATGTACCAGGATGCACTACAGTAGGAGTGGACAGAGATCCGGATTCCAGCGACAAACGCAAACGTGGAGGATTTGCCGTCAGAAACGTCATTAACATCAGATGATGCAACACAGGACATGTAACCGCTGAAGTGACCATCTGCAGACGGGATATTGAGCAAGTGGTGAGTCTTAGACCATATTACATGCCAAGAGAGTTCTCACGTGACTTTCCAAATGCACACAGAGACATGTGACATCATCCACCTCATTATCGCAAGACTACAAAGACTTCAGTCTACTCTCTATACTCATGTTGTGAAGTGTTACACCAGGAAAAACAGGATAACAGACCTCATTAATGCTAATGTAAAGCATGAATACAGTGCCACTCCCCTGCCTGCACTTAGGGAAATCTAATCATAATCTTGTCTTTTTTGAACTCCAAAACAGACTACAAATACAAATTTAACCAAAAACCAAACGCTCGTTCAGGAAGTGGTCTAGTGAGGCGGAAGGGGCCCTTAGGGACTGTTTCGTGTCAACTGACCAGAGTGTGTTGCAGGAGACACATGGTGAGGACATTGCTGGCACATTCTGCACCACTGCCTACCTAAATTTCTGTATGGACATTGTTGTCTCCAGCAAAACTATGTGCTGTTTTTCCAACCACAAGCCCTGGATTACCAGCAACATCAACTTAAAGAGAGCTCATCAACAAGAAAACAGAGAGCAGGGCTGGAGTGGGTCCAGCAGGAACTCATAGTATGGTTGAAAAAGGCAAAGGAGTCATACAGAAGGAAGTCAGAGCAGAAACCATGGGAAAAAAGCACAACCTAGCAGATGGGGATGTGGTGAGAGCACACCAGTTCAACCACTTCTTCAATGGGGTTGATAGTCCTGCTGCAGATAACACCTCTGAACCCCCTCTACCAGCCACTGATGACTACACAGTTTTCATCTTCACACCTTCTTCCACCAGCCACTGATGACTACACAGTTATCACAGTTATCCACACCGATAAATACACAATAAATATTCCTTATCACCCAAAACAGCTGCTGATGTCATCTTCCCTTCAGACATCACTGCAGGTCAAGTGAGAAGAGAACTGAGGTGGCTTTCTCCCAGCAAGGCAGCTGGCCTGGGTAGACGGTGCCTGAAAATGCTCAAGGCATGTGCTGCTGAACTGGGGGTGCCACTTCAACACATAGGAGGGTTCCCCGTTAGCCCCTGTTCCCCAGAAAGCAGACCCGAGCATGCCATGATTTTGGAACAGTAGACCAGACATCTCACATCATGAAACCATTTGAATGACTGCTACTCCAATCGCAGTTTGCTTACCAGGAACAGGTGGGGGTGGACGATGCCATCCTCTACTTGCTACACAGGGCCTACTCTCACCTTGATAAGGAAAGCAGAGTGGTGAGGATCATGTTCTTTGATTTCTCCTGCGCCTTCAACATCATCCAGCCCTTTCTAATGAGAGACTAGCTGTCAAAGATGGGAGAGGACTCCTGGTGACTGGAGTGATGGACCTTACAGAGAGACTTCAGTATTTCAGGCTTAAGGACTGTGTATCAGCGATAAAAATCAGTAGCACCGGTGCAACACAGGGGATTGCACTTACCCCTATCGCTTCTGATTTTAAGTACTCTGAGTCATGCCACATGCAGAAATGATCAGATGACACTGCAGTTGTGGGGTGTATAGAGGGGTAGTGGGCAGGAGGAGGAGTACAGGAGCTTGGTGGACGACATTGTGACATAACGCAAATCAAACAATCCACAGCTCAACACCTAAGACCAAGAACATAGTGGTGTACTTCTTGAGGCCAAAGCCTCATCCACAACCTCAATAAAGATGGCTGTGTGGAGTTGTTTAGGATTTACAAATACCAGGGGCTGCAGGGGAATGATAAACTGGACTGGTCAGACAACACAAACACTACACAGAGGAAAAGACAGAGCCAACAGAGCCACCTGTACTTCTCGTGGATCTGTACAAAAAACTCTTGCTCTTGATGTTCTACCAGTCTGTCGTGGTAGCATGAAGAAGAGGGATACTACATGGCTTAACACACTGGTAAGCAAAGCTGGCTCTGTGGTTGGCACATAGTTAGATACTTGTATGCAGATGGCTGAGAAGATAACCCTTAATAAGCTTCTATCCATCGTGGATAATGCACACCACCCTCTAAACTGCACATTCAAAAGACAGAGAAGTTTTTTTAGTGACAACAGCTCTCTGTCTATCCATCCAAATTTGGCTGACAGATGGGGCATGAAGGCTATTAACGTGTCAGTTACCCTTAATTGACCGCCATCAGCTTCATGTTAAGAATTAATTCGTTTCAGGTGGATGTTTATATTGATTGTGGCTATTGCTTATTGACTTGCCACCTCCTTTTTCGGGAATCTGCTTTCTCTGGAACCCTGATGTCAGACTTGCTGTGGATTTCTGCTAAAGTATGATGCGAGCACTCTTTTTTCTCATTTCCGGAGCAGGCCTCTAATGCATCGCTGTCCCTGCCTCATTCTGAGTTCCTTTCACTCCTCTTTTTCCTAGAACTATGTTGTACTAGGTGCTCTGACCAGCTTGCCATATTGAAATTAAAACTAAGGTAACATAATCACACATTCCTAGTCTAAGAAGTAGGTCACATGTTCTCTTTTACACTTTTACTCTGTTTACTTTTTTGGTCCACACCCGAGCTTGCTTAAAGTGCACCTGAACTTTTGTTTGATACCTGCTTGATAACTGCTTATACACATGCCCAAACATACCAAACTTGGGGTCAATAATTACATTTAAAGTGTTAATCAAATTGCAAGTGTTCAAACACCATTAAAATGCAAAACCTACTGCACTAAAAACCTGAACTAAGTTTGCCCAGAAAACATGAAAACACCTAGTCAGGTCTGGGAAATATAGTAGTTGATGGTTACTGGTTTAAAGCTGTGTGCTTTGTCAGCTATACAAAAGTTAATCAACCAGCTACAGAAAAATTAACTTAATTACTGTATTATTATTTGTCCTTAAGCACACAAAGATAATCCACAATACACAAAGTATTGTAAATATAAATATTTAAACATATATCAAAAAGTAATGTCGAAATTTGGTGGGCAGCACAGTGGCTCAGTGCGTAGCCATGTCGCCTCATGGCAAGAAGGTCCTGGGTTAGATTTCCAGGTGGAAATCCGTGTCCGGGTCCTTTCTGTGTGGAGCTTGCATGTTCTCTCCGTGTCTGCGTGGGTCCCCTCCAGGCTTTTCCGTTTCCTCCCACAGTCCAAAGACACGCAAGTAAGGTGAATTGCAGACACAAAATTGTCCATGACTGTGTTTGACAGTAAAAACTTGAACTGATGTAACAAGTAATTACCTGTCCTGGCATGAATGTAACCAAAGTGTGTAAAACTTGAAATTAAAATCCTAATAAATAAAGAAATGAACTTTGGTAATTTGGTAAAACTGTATGGATCACTGTAAATTTCATTCTTATTAGCATGATAACCTCCAGGTTGAAGTATATTCCTTATTTGTTAGTAACTATTACAATTCAGTTGTGATAGACAAAACTAACTTGCAGAATTGTGAGGTATTGTAGAAAGCTGGTCATGATAGAAAAATAGTCGCTTTTTTTTGCATATACATGCAAGTAGAAGCAAAGTGCAGGACTTGCAGACCACAAAATGCTCATAAAGAGTTTTTATGATGGTGACAGTGGTAGAGCGGAAGTTTCTATTAGTCTTTTTAATTAATACTTTTACATTTTGTATTTACTAATATTTATTTTGTTTTTGCATTTGTATGTTTTTATAGCTAGTGAAATGAATGAAATGTTCAATTGATTTAAAAGACACATTGGACAGTATTAAAACTTTAAATGTCTTGTAAAAAGAGGCAATAGTTCAAACAATAAACCACAAATGATAGTCATGGGTGATCTGCATTTAGGTAATGCACGCCACTGTAATGCACAAATAAAAAAAAACAAATTTTATATATACAGTGCCTTGCAAAAGTATTCAGCCCCCTTGAACTTTTCAACCTTTTGCCACATTTCAGGCTTCAAACATAACGATATGAAATTGTAATTTTTTGTGAAGAATCAACAAGTGGGACACAATCGTGAAGTGGAATGAAATTTATTGGATATTTTAAACTTTTTTTAGAAATAAAAAACTGAAAAGTGGGGCGTGCAATATTATTCAGCCCCCTTGCGTTAATACTTTGTAGCGCCACCTTTTGCTGCGATTACAGCTGCAAGTCGCTTGGGGTATGTCTCTATCAGTTTTGCACATCGAGAGACAGACATTTTTGCCCATTCTTCCTTGCAAAACAGCTCGAGCTCAGTGAGGTTGGATGGAGAGCGTTTGTGAACAGCAGTTTTCAACTCTTTCCACAGATTCTCGATGGGATTCAGGTCTGGACTTTGACTTGGCCATTCTAACACCTGGATAAGTTTATTTGTGAACCATTCCATTGTAGATTTTGCTTTATGTTTTGGATCATTGTCTTGTTGGAAGATAAATCTCCGTTCCAGTCTCAGGTCTTTTGCAGACTGCAACAGGTTTTCTTCCAGAATGGTCCTGTATTTGGCTCCATCCATCTTCCCATCAATTTTAACCATCTTCCCTGTCCCTGCTGAAGAAAAGCAGGCCCAAACCATGATGCTGCCACCACCATGTTTGACAGTGGGGATGGTGTGTTCAGGGTGATGAGCTGTGTTGCTTTTACGCCAAACATAACGTTTTGCATTGTGGCCAAAAAGTTCGATTTTGGTTTCATCTGACCAGAGCACCTTCTTCCACATGTTTGGTGTGTCTCCCAGGTTACTTTTTATAGATATCTTTGAGAAATGGCTTTCTTCTTGCCACTCTTCCATAAAGGCCAGATTTGTGCAGTGTACGACTGATTGTGTCCTATGGACAGAGTCTCCCACCTCAGCTGTAGATCTCTGCAGTTCATTCAGAGTGATCATGGGCCTCTTGGCTGCATCTCTGATCAGTCTTCTCCTTGTTTGAGCTGAAAGTTTAGAGGGACGGCCGGGTCTTGGTAGATTTGCAGTGGTCTGATACTCCTTCCATTTCAATATGATCGCTTGCACAGTGCTCCTTTATTTCTAAAAAAAGTTTAAAATATCAAATAAATTTCGTTCTACTTCACGATTGTGTCCCACTTGTTGTTGATTCTTCACAAAAAATTACAATTTCATATCGTTATGTTTGAAGCCTGAAATGTGGCAAAAGGTTGAAAAGTTCAAGGGGGCTGAATACTTTTGCAAGGCACTGTATATACATACAGTGTATCACAAAAGTGAGTACACCCCTCACATTTCTGCAAATATTTCATTATATCTTTTCATGGGACAACACTATAGACATGAAACTTGGATATAACTTAGAGTAGTCAGTGTACAACTTGTATAGCAGTGTAGATTTACTGTCTTCTGAAAATAACTCAACACACAGCCATTAATGTCTAAATAGCTGGCAACATAAGTGAGTACACCCCACAGTGAACATGTCCAAATTGTGCCCAAATGTGTCGTTGTCCCTCCCTGGTGTCATGTGTCAAGGTCCCAGGTGTAAATGGGGAGCAGGGCTGTTAAATTTGGTGTTTTGGGTAAAATTCTCTCATACTGGCCACTGGATATTCAACATGGCACCTCATGGCAAAGAACTCTCTGAGGATGTGAGAAATAGAATTGTTGCTCTCCACAAAGATGGCCTGGGCTATAAGAAGATTGCTAACACCCTGAAACTGAGCTACAGCATGGTGGCCAAGGTCATACAGCGGTTTTCCAGGACAGGTTCCACTCGGAACAGGCTTCGCCAGGGTCGATCAAAGAAGTCGAGTCCACGTGTTCGGCGTCATATCCAGAGGTTGGCTTTAAAAAATAGACACATGAGTGCTGCCAGCATTGCTGCAGAGGTTGAAGACGTGGGAGGTCAGCCTGTCAGTGCTCAGACCATACGCCGCACACTGCATCAACTCGGTCTGCATGGTCGTCATCCCAGAAGGAAGCTGACGCACAAGAAAGCCCGCAAACAGTTTGCTGAAGACAAGCAGTCCAAGAACATGGATTACTGGAATGCCCTGTGGTCTGACGAGACCAAGATAAACTTGTTTGGCTCAGATGGTGTCCAGCATGTGTGGCGGCGCCCTGGTGAGAAGTACCAAGACAACTGTATCTTGCCTACAGTCAAGCATGGTGGTGGTAGCATCATGGTCTTGGGCTGCATGAGTGTTGCTGGCACTGGGGAGCTGCAGTTCATTGAGGGAAACATGAATTCCAACATGTACTGTGACATTCTGAAACAGAGCATGATCCCCTCCCTTCGAAAACTGGGCCTCATGGCAGTTTTCCAACAGGATAACGACCCCAAACACAACCTCCAAGATGACAACTGCCTTGCTGAGGAAGCTGAAGGTAAAGGTGATGGACTAAACCCAATTGAGCACCTGTGGTGCATCCTCAAGTGGAAGGTGGAGGAGTTCAAGGTGTCTAACATCCACCAGCTCCGTGATGTCATCATGGAGGAGTGGAAGAGGATTCCAGTAGCAACCTGTGCAGCTCTGGTGAATTCCATGCCCAGGAGGGTTAAGGCAGTGCTGGATAATAATGGTGGTCACACAAAATATTGACACTTTGGGCACAATTTGGACATGTTCACTGTGGGGTGTACTCACTTATGTTGCCAGCCATTTAGACATTAATGGCTGTGTGTTGAGTTATTTTCAGAAGACAGTAAATCTACACTGCTATACAAGTTGTACACTGACTACTCTAAGTTATATCCAAGTTTTATTTCTATAGTGTTGTCCCATGAAAAGATATAATAAAATATTTGCAGAAATGTGAGGGGTGTACTCACTTTTGTGATACACTGTATGTAAATATATATATATATATATATAACATTATAACATTATAACCACCTCCTTGTTTCTACACTCACTGTCCATTTTATCAGCTCCACTTACCATTTTGGAGCACTTTGTAGTTCTATAATTACTGACTGTAGTCCATCTGTTTCTCTGCATGCTTTGTTAGCCCCCTTTCATGGCCAGGACCCCCACAGGACCACCACAGAGAAGATATTACTTGGGTGTTGGATCATTCTTAGCACTGCAGTGACACTGACATGGTGGCGGTGTGTTAGTGTGTATTGTGCTGGTATGAGTGGATCAAACACAGCAGCGCTGCTGGAGTTTTTAAATACTGTGTCCACTCACTGTCCACTCTATTAGACACTCATACCTAGTTGGTCCACCTTGTAGATGTAAAGTCAGGGACGATCGCTCATCTATTGCTGCTGTTTGAGTTGGTCATCTTCTAGACCTTCATCAGTGGTCAAAGGATGCTGCCCATGGGGCACTGTTGTCTGGATGTTTTTGGTTTGTGGACTATTCTCAGTCCATCAGTGCTGCTGTGTCTGATCCACTCATACCAGCACAACACACACTAACACACCACCACCATGTCAGTGTCACTGCAGTGCTGAGAATGATCCACCACCCAAATAATACCTACTCTGTGGTGGGCCTGGGATAGTCCTGACCATTGAAGAACAGCATGAAAGGGGGCTAACAAAGCATGCAGAGAAACAGATGGACTACAGTCAGTAATTGTAGAACTACAAAGTGCTTCTATATGGTAAGTGGAGCTGATAAAATGGACAGTGAGTGTAGAAACAAGGAGGTGGTTTTAATGTTATGGCTGATCAGTGTGTATACAGTATTAAACATAAGGTCTGCTTCAAAAGCTAATGTTGCAATGCAGTGAACTAGCAAATATTGTAATGAAGTGTAGTAGCTAATGTTGTAATACATTGGATGAAATTCTAAAACTCGGTTGAGAACATAAAGTCCTTCTTTAGTTTGGTGGTGCCAACGTATGTCACCCTTTACAGATGTGGCAAGTGAAAAACTGCTTTTTTTCATTTGACCTTTTATTTTTACATGTATTTGCTGACTGTTGTCCATCTGTTTTCTCTGCATGCTTTGTTAGCCCCCTTTCATGCTGTTCTTCTATGGTCAGGACCCCCACAGGACCACTACAGAGCAGGTATTATTTGGGTGGTGGATCATTCTCAGCACTGCAGTGATACTGACATGGTGGTTGTGTGTTAGTGTGTGTTGTGCTGGTATGAGTGGATCAGACACAGCAGCGCTGCTGGAGTTTTTAAATACCGTGTCCACTCACTGTCCACTCTGTTAGACACTCCTAGCTAGTTGGTCCACCTTGTAGATTTAAAGTCAGAGACGATCACTCATCTATTGCTGCTGTTTGAGTTGGTCATCTTCTAGACCTTCATCAGTGGTCACAGGATGCTCCCCACCGGGCACTGTTGGCTGGATATATTTTAGGTTGGTGGACTAATCTCAGTCCAGCAGTGACAGTGAGGTGTTTAAAAACTCCAGCAGCACTGCTGTGTCTGATCCACTCATACCAGCAGAACACACACTAACACACCACCACCATGTCAGTGTCACAGCAGTGCTGAGAATGATCCACCATCCAAATAGTACCTGCTCTGTGATGGTCCTGTGGGGGTCCTGACCATTAAAGAACAGTATGAAAGGTGGCTAACAAAGCATGCAGAGAAACAGATGGACTACAGTCAGTAATTGTAGAGCTACAAAGTGCTTCTGTATGGTAAGTGGAGCTGATAAAATGGACTGTGACTGTGTATGACATTAAACTTGTGAACTGATTAATCTTGTGTAACGAGTAACTACCGTTTCTGTCATGAATGTAACCTAAAGTGTAAAACATGATGTTAAAATCCTAATAAACAAACATTACTTATTTAATAAAGCAATAAGCCACGAGAGGCCGTACGTTACTGTGATTTTAGCACGGGAATGACGTTTTTGGCACGACGCGAAGCGGAGCCTAAAACTTCTTTCCCCGTGCTAAAATCGTAACAGTAACGTACGGTCTCGAGTGGCTTATTGCTTTTATAAAACGGCGGTCAACATAAAATATAATAAATACAACAATGTTTAATTCATAAATGTATTTATTGTGTATAAACTTACAATAAAGCATTCTTCCGCGACGCAAAATAGTTCGATTAACAGTGTTGCTAGGCAACATGAGGGCGACAATAACATTAAATTTTTCTTTTCAGTGGCGTATTAATATGGAATGATGTGAGGTGGTCATAGGTGTGAGTTTATCGGGGATTTTACAACGGCTTCGAACGCGGCTCAGCCAATCAGATTTTAGGACCGGAACTATCCGTTTTATAATTCTAATTTAATAATTTCTGAAAGGTATCCTCTGGGTAATCCATTTCCCCCACCTCACAAATGCATGCAAAAGGTAGTTTGCTGTTCTAAATTGCCACTAGGTATGAATGAGTAAATACATTGTAGGTGTGTGGTGCTTTGTGATAGATTGATGCCCTGTCTAGTGGGTATTCCTTCATTGTTCCAAAAGGGTCCCCAGCATATAAGGGTGCTGCCAGACCCCCTAAAAGGATAAACAAATTACATTAGTGTTTATTGTTTAAAATATTGTAATAAATATAATATAAAATATTAACAACAATTACAACAATTACATAAACAGTACAGCATCAGACAGTGTGCGATGAAGATGTACAGTAGAGTTCACTGACAAACTTCAGTAAAAAATTGTGCGATAAAGATTATTAAGTAAATAAGGTGCATATGTGTGTATGTGCATTGACTGTATGATAAAACCATGTGCATTCTGTTAAAGTGGAAGGATGTGGGAATAGTCCTTGTTAAGTATGGTAATGGCCTGGGGAAATAAGCTGTGGAGGTGGCGGTTGGTCCGATTGGTCTATTCTAATGTTACCATAATTATCTAATCTTTTACCCACTTCATCTTCATCTTGTAGTTGCAGTGACAGCAAGCTGAAGCAGCTGGATGAGCATATCTATCCCTTGATAAAATATTAGCTACCTATGGGTGATCTCCAGGGATATGACAAAACAGCTCCAGCGTGACCAACCTGAAACATTGTAATAAGATGTCCAAACCACTTCAGCTGGCTTCATCAGATTAAAATGATCAGCAGACCTTATTTTATTATAGAGTCTTTACTTAAAGAGCCTCTCTGGAGGCATTTCGTATAAGTGTGGCCATTACTAAGTAAGGTGTAGGAATGAGATCCTAATGCATGATCATGACTTAATAAGGCACTGGAAAATCATAATTTCTGTGGGTGTGTTCGAAAACCTAGTGAGCTGCCTTGCTGTCTTACTGCCTACATAGGCAGCTGCCTAAGTAGAGGGGATTCTACTCTATTACGCATTACTTAGACAGCGATTCCATCACTTTTCGCTTACTTAGCTATCTCAGTTAGCCTCATGCTATTCAAACCAATGGGATGGGGTGGCACAATGTGCTAGCATGTGAACTAACATCTCCCTCCATGTACCAAAAATGGTTAAATTCGCTGACAAGCCCGAATTTGCAAATAAATGACACTTGTGCACGTTTATACAAATTAAAAATCAGTAATAATTTATTTACATTTCAAAATAACTCAGTTCTTTTCTCCTCACCGTCCGCCTTTTTATTTCTGTGAGAAAAGTTGTGCTGCACTGAATCACCATTAAGGCAGCATTGGATGCCCCCTCATTATTCTGTCAAAATACCATTCAGATTTAAGGTGACTTAGTAGACAGCAGGGCGGCACAGTGGCTTGGTGGGTTGCACTGTCGCCTCACAGCAAGAAGGTCCTGGGTTCGATCCCCAAACGAGGCGGTCCGGGTCCTTTCTGTGTGGAGTTTGCATGTTCTCCCCGTGTCTGCGTGTCTGCTCCGGTTTCCTCCCACAGTCCAAAAACATGCAGTCAGGTTAACTGGAGACACTGAATTAGCCTATAGGTGAATAGGTGTGTGTATGTGTGTCTGCCCTGCGATGGACTGGCGCCCCATCCAGGGTGTTACTGTGTGCCTTGCGCCCATTAAAGCTGGGATAGGCTCCAGCACCTCCCCGCAACCCTAATTGGATAGCAGTTAAGAAAGTGAGTAAGTGAGTGAGTAGATAGCATTTTAAGGCATCTAGGAATTCGAACAGCCTGCTTCTTGGGAGTGCGCGTATGATGATGTAAAAAGCATCACTAGCTCACTAGGTTTTCAAACACACCCTGTGTCTCCAACTCTGGTTGTGCTTCAGTCTTCACTCTGTATCCTTTTTAATGCAACATATTGACTTTTCCTCCCACAATCACAGACATATTCTGGATCTAATCTACTCTACTGGCTGTATTGTAAATACAGTGTTAGGTCTATGCATTGGTATTTTAGACCACAAACGTATGACAACTGTTCTCTCTCAGAATTCTAAATTCCACTCTAATCACTTTGTAACTTCTAAACTGTTGACCCTCTGTCTTCTCTGCCCTTCTAAAATCCTTTTCTCTTTAATATGCTTTCATCCTCCGATGATGCCACATCTTTTTACAATCAATCCATCTTTGCTATCCTTTGATACTCTAACTCCTTTGAAGACCATAACTGTTCCTTCCACCCACTCCTCTCCCTGTTTTACTCCTGAGCTGCATGCGCTGAAAACCATTGACACACTTCTTGAGCATCTCTATAAGAAAAGTGGTTTGCATGTACATCCTATTGCTTTCATAGATCATATGGCTAAATATAAAGCAGCATCAATGCTAGTAAACTTCTTCGACCTGCCATTGAAGCAGTTGCTAGCTCTTCTCAACTTTTTTTCTAGTTAAAGTTGGTTTTGTATATTTCGACTTTTTAAGATGCCTCCTTCTGAGTGTTCCTCCTCTCTCCTAGGTCCCTGTACTTCTCGGTTCTAACCTCAGACATAATATCCAAATCTAAATCTTCATCATGTCCGCTTGACCATGTCCTCACCTCACTCTTATAGTGCTGTCTCTGTCATTTCCACTCATCTCTGCCATCTTATCAATCTTTTACTTATATCCCGATACTTTTTTTTTTTACTCTGAAAATTGCTGCAATCACTTCATTCTCAAGAAGCCGCGCCTTGAAAGCTCAGCTGTGAAAAATGTGAGATCCATTTTAACCTGCCTGTTGTTGCCTCCTAGCTGCAAGACTAGACACAGCTCTAGTCTATATTCCTAATGATCTTCTGTCCTCTGACTCTGGTTTTGCTTCTATTCTACTTCTGCTTGACCTTACCACGGCTTTTGATAAAGTCAATCATAACATACTAATCTCATGACTTTCCAGTATCAGCCTTCTGTCCTGGCTTAGATCCTACCTAACAGATACGTCCCAATTCATTTATATTGGTAGGCATAGGTTAAACATTGCTTGTGTTACTCTGCTTGTGAGGGTATTCCTCAAGGCTCTGTTCTTGCCCCCTGCTGTTTATCATCTATAGTTTGTCCCTTGGAGATATTATTCATTGTCATGATCTGACTTCCTGTATCTAGGAGTTAAAATACTGTTTAAGCACTAACCCTCTACAGTTAAAACCAAACTAGGCCTAAACCGAACTTCTTTATAGTCTAACCGAGTCATCTTTGCATAGTCTAAATTCATACTAGTTCTTGCTGACATCCTTAGTATCCTCTTTGACCCCTGTCTTACCTTTGAACCTCACATTAAATTTGAGACCAAGTCACCATAAATCTGTGCAATATTGCTTGGCTATGCATTGTTCAAGAATATCCTCTCTAGTTTACACAACCCAAATCAGAAAAAGTTTCTTACATTTGCTTTGACTTTAATTTGATTGCAGACAGGATGGACCTGATATATTTCATGTTTTGTCTGGTCAACTTCATTTCATTTATTAATAAACATCCATTCCTGCATTTCAGGCCTGCAACACATTCCAAAAAAGTTGGGACAGTAAAGCATTTACCACTTTGTAATGTTGCTGTTCCTTTTCACCACACTTAAAAGATGTTTTTGCACTGATAATACCAAGTGATTTAGTGTTTCAGCTTTTATTTAGTCTCATTATTCCTGCAAACACGTCTTAAGATGTACAACAGTACGGAGTTGTCGTTGTCGCATTTTTTGTTACAAAGTTCTCCACAAATTCTCTACTGGGGACAGGTCAGGACTGCAGGCAGGCCAGTCCAGTACCCGTAACCCTCTTCTTGCGCAGCCATGCCTTTGTAATGTGTGCAGCATGTAGTCTTGCATTGTCTTGTTGAAAAATGCCTGGAAAAGTGTCCCTGGAAAAGATTACATCTTGAAGGCAGCATATGTTTCTCTAAGATCTCAATGTACTTTTCTGCATTAATGCTGCCATCACAGAAGTGTAAATGACCTTTGCCAAAGGCACTGACACATCCCCATACCATGACAGACCCTGACTTTTGGACTTGTTGCTGATAACAGTCTGGATGGTCCTTTTTGTCTTTAGTCCGGAGCACACGGCGTCCATTTTTTCCAAAAAAGACTGGGAATGCTGATTCATCTGACCACAATACACATTTTCACTGTGTGATGGTCCATCCTAGATGCCTCCGAGCCCAGAGAAGTCAACGTCGCTTCTGGAAATGGTTAACATAAGACTTCTTTTTTGCACAGTAAAGTTTTAAGTGGCATTTGTGCATGTAACTCCGTATTGTAGTGCTTTACAAAGGTTTGCCAAAGTAATCCCTCACCCATGTGGTTATATCAGCTATTGTTGAGTGGCGGTTCTTGATGCAGTGCTGTCTGAGGGATCGAAGGTCACGGGCGTTCAGCTTAAGCTTGCGCCCTTGGTCTTTATGCACTGAAATTCCTCCGATTCCTTGAATAGTTTAATGATATTAAGCACTGTAGAGGGAGAAATATGCAAATCCCCTCCACTCTTTTTTTGAGGTTCATTGTTTCTAAACATTTTAATCATTTTCTCACACATTTGTTGACAAACTGGAGATCTTCTGATCATCTTTGCTCATCAAAGACTCTTTCCTGGATGCTGCTTTTGTACCAAACCATGATTACAATCACCAGTTGACATCACCTGTTTGAAATCACATCATTATTTAGTTTTTTCACCTCATTACTAGCCCTAATTGCCCCTGTCCCAACTTTTCTTGCAATGTGTTGCAGGCCTGAAATGCAGGAATGGAGGTATATTTACAAACGAAATGAAGTTGAGCAGACACAACATGAAATATCTTGGGTTCAAACTGTCTGCAATCAAATAAAAATCAAAGTAAATGTAAGGAATACTGCATTTTTATTTTATTTGTATTTTCCATACTGTCCCAACTTTTTTCTGATTTGGGGTTGTATAAATAATATTGTTTTAGTATTTAATTTTCATGTTCAATATGTTGTGCATTTTATTCCAGTATCACAAAATACATGTAAATAAAAGCAGGGAAGAATCTATGAGAGAAACATTTATTGAATGATGTAGAGGAGGTTGGGACTGCATTGAACTACCAACAGGCAAGAACATTTGCAACAAAACTATGTGTAAGATAAAATAGAAGAGGAAGTTACATGCTAAGAGTCATAACCGGGGCCTCTTAGAGTACACACTTCAACATAAATTTGTAAACCCTTTTTGTTTTCAATCTCAAAAAGGGAACCTAAAAAGATAGAAAAGTAAAAGGTTGGAGGAAATTGAACAAGCAGTGGTGTGGGAGGAGAAAGGGAGGGCTAGAGTAAGTGTAAGTATACTTCTTACAGGAAGATCTTGTTCCTCTGCAGCAGAGATGGCATCATCATCAGACAAGGCATGGATGAAAAGTGAGGATTTGATATACATCTCTGTTGAAAGCACCATTTCCTTGGCTTCAGTGGTGGGAAATGTTCTTGTGATTCTGGTAGTGGCTTTAAACCGGACTCTCAGGGAGCCTACATTCTGCTTCATTGTGTCTCTGGCCATTGCTGACATTGCCGTGGGTGCTCTAGTCATACCGCTTGCCATAGTTATCAGCTTGGGTCTGGAAACTCCTTTTCATACCTGCCTTTTCCTCTCCTGCCTGATTGTTACCATCACTCAGAGCTCCATACTGTCCCTGTTGGCAATCGCCATTGACAGATATCTGCGAGTCAAAATTCCGACCAGGTGAGTGCCACACCAGGCGAATACATGTTTAATTGCCTTGATCAGCTTTCAAGTTACATATCATAATCAGCTAAATTGTTACTACATTGCTAGATATTTCTTAAACATACTTTATGAGTGTCATTTAACAACATCAAATCTAACTGTCCATGTGCATTAGTGTAATGCATCTTGGCTTTTTAACTCTGGCTGGCTGAGCAGTAAATTATAAATTGAATTAAATGAAACAGAAATAAGTGCTTTTTTAAGTGGTTCTAACTCTCTTCTTTTGTGTAGAAAGCCAATAAAGAAGTACTTATCACATCTACATTAATACTACCTTACATATATAAATTAATATTAGTGTATCAGTGTTGCCTTTACTAGGGTACAATAGTGCAGTAGATTTCAGTTTAGTATTATGCAACTCAGCAGGCTTGATAAAGTAGGCTTTTAACTAAATTAAACTGTGCCTGTCTGTCAAAGAAAAATACTGCCTGATGCTGATGTTTGCATTTTTCAGAGCACTGCATTTCAGATCACTGTGGTTGATTGCCCACTGAAGAAGAAAAAGATGTTTTTTTAAAAGGAGCCAATATAGAGGCTAAAGAAGAACATATATCTGTCAACTGTTATTTTGATATATGTCTAATATCCACTGTTACTGATAACTTAATTGGCAGTTTTAGTTAAATAAAGTATTTTCCTATTTTCAATATCTTCAGACAAAACTAATATAATTCAAGAATAAAACAACTAAAATTTATAATAAATATATTTTTCCAACTATAATTTATTATATTAAAAGAATAAATGAATATCTAACATCAACTAGCCCAGTGTGCTCAGGTGGTGCAGCAGTAAAATTTAGGTTTAAATCCTTAGCAGTGCTATCAGCTGGTCAGGAGTCCTAGTGACTGTACCTAGTGATGGACTAGCATCCTGTAAGGGGTGTGTTACTGCATTGTGCTCACTGATTCCAGCTTAACTGGACCCAATGCAACCATGACCAGTATAAATTGGTGATAAAACATGAAAATTAAATTAAATCAACTGGCTCAGTGTGAAAATCTAATAGTCCTTTAACTGTGCAATACACCAGCTTTGTTTAATTTAAACATTACTGAAATATAACATAAAGTAGGTCTATACAAGCAGTACACTGGATACAGGAATTCAGGAAAGAATGAGAAATAATGTAGTGATGGCCTACCAAAATTTATCTTATTTATTTATTTATTAGGATTTAACGTCATGGTTACATGGTCACTTTTGGTTACATTCATGACAGGAACGGTAGTTACTCATTACACAAGGTTCATTAGTCCACACAAGGTTATATCGAACACAGTAATGGACAATTTAGTATCTCCAATTTACCTCACTTGCATGTCTTTGGACTGTGGGAGGAAACCGGAGCACTCGGAGTAAACCCATGCAGACACAGGGAGAACATGGGACCCGGACCGCACCACCTGGGGATCGAACCTAGGACCTTCTTGCTGTGAGGTGACAGTGCTACCCACTTAGCCACCGTGCCGCCCCAAAATTTCTCTAAGAGCCCCTCAACAGCACACAAGTGAACTAAGGAACTGCAGGTATTGCTCATCTGAAAGAAAGTTGCTTTTCATGATTTCATATTAGAAAGGAACTTGACGCTGGACAAAAAATAGACAAATAATAATAATAAAAATAAAATAAATTAGAGCAAGTCCACCTCGAAATTTTTACAACAAGCAAAAGAAATGTTTTGAAGTGGTCTACTGAATGTTCTGGCATAAACCCAATTATGATGGTGCTGTAGCTGGACCTTAAAAAGGTCTTGATTAAAATCCCTCCTATGTAGCTGAATTAAAACTATTCTAAAATTAAAGAAGAAAGCTGACATTAGTCCACAGAAAAGTAACAACTTTGCAGGTGTCAGCAGTGTTTGGTTACATCGATACTGGTATATTTAGAGCAACCAGTTCTCATCAAAGACGGTCAACTGCAATAGGTGGTTTTGCAATAGGAAGTCCATAAAGTTTATATTGAGGTGTCCCTATAGGTATCCACATACTTTAGCCATATAGTTTATGTAGTGGGGGATCCATAATGGTATAGGCACTCTCTTATGCAAAACCATTATGTCTAATGAGTGTTTTGCATAATTCTACAACTGCAAACAAATAAGACAAGTTTGTAGTACAGGATGTACCTTTTTCCTAATGTTCACATGTTTCACAGTGATAGAACCTTTTATGACAATGTTATAAGAAACAGTCAACATAATGAAGACATAATGCATTTCTACTTCATATTCAGTCTTTATGCTTATATAATTATATAAATCAGGCTACTGTTATTTTGTTTATCTTGTACCTGTGTTAATGTCAGTATGTCATTTATCACATAAAGTATTTTACAAATAACTAAATATTTTGTATCGACAGGTACTACATCGTTGTGACTCAGCAGCGGGCATGGGTAGCAGTGGGAGTGTGCTGGCTGCTCTCTTTTCTTATTGGTTTTGTGCCCATGTTTGGCTGGCATAAAGAGATACCTGGCAACAGCAGCAATTCATCACTTATCAAGTGCAAATTTACCTCAGTCATCAGTATGGACTACATGGTGTACTTTAACTTCTTTGGCTGGGTGGTTGTACCTCTCATCATTATGGCTGGGCTTTATGCTGGGATATTCCATACAATCCACCGACAGCTAAACCACCGGGCCCAGGCGTCTACCGACTCCAGCAAATACTTCCACAAAGAGCTGAAGCTAGCCAAGTCATTAGCACTTGTCCTCTTTTTGTTTGCCCTCTGCTGGCTTCCACTCCATATTATGAATTGTGTGTCAAACTTTTGCCCCACAAGTTGCATTCCAAAAACTGCTTTTTACGTGGGAATTATTATGTCACATGTCAACTCTGCCCTCAATCCAATGGTGTATGCTTTTCGGATCCAGCGTTTTAGGGACACGTTGATTCAGATTGGCCAGCGCTTTGTGCTCTGTAAACGTAACAGTCTCAGCTCTTGTCCAGGCGACCCTCCAGCAGAAAGTCCATTAGCCACTGCTAACATAGTAACATCAGCTTTACCTAACAGCAATGAACAATAAGGTAAACTGTGGACTGTGGACACTTTATGGATTTTATTTAAACAAAATATTTTTGTAATGTGCCTTTACTAACTTATGCAATACCTTGAACTTAACTGGCTGCATATATGCAATACTATTGCAAAACGCATTACAATTAACCATATTCTTGAACCTTGTGTTTTCTAATCTACAGATTTAATCAAGTTATATATTTTTTTAAGCAGCATGTACAGTATGTCATGACAGCCTTGAAATTGTAATAAATTCTGGAACTAAATGACAAACTAGAAAAGTAATGTAAAGTTATTGTGGGATTTTTGAAAATATGTCACAATCTGATGAGTCTGAGTATACATGCTAAAACATTTTCATTTTTCTATTAATTTCATTGTCATCCACCACTTTATTATGGTCGGAGTCACGGCAGGTCTGGATCCACTGGGAAACACTGGATGCCTATACATTGGTCATCCATCTTTGAGACATAATTAATTATGTCTATATACTAGGGCTGTCAAACGATTAAAATTTTTAATCGCGATTAATCTCAGAATTTCATATAGTTAATCGCGATTAATCGCATTAAAAAAAATCTGTGTAAATGTTATAGAAAACAAGGATTTTTAAGTGAAATGTTACAATTAAAATGGTGAACACATTTTATGCTAAATGTACTTATGTTAAAAACTGCTGGGACAAGAGAAAACTGTAAGGGAGTTTTATTCACTCACATACTAGGTAGTAATAGTACTATCCAATGGTTTGATGGACGTTTCTACACGAAGTGAGTGTGTTTTGACCTTTTGGGGCTTCCATAGTTCATGGACAACGTGCTTGACTCAGCTGTCCGGTATTCTTTACCGTAACAGAATAAGTTAATAAAGTGTTCTGCTCCCGACAACTTGTGAATATAGCGTGTATTTATTTCTTTATTATGCAAGTGCAGATGCTACGACGCTCTTTTACATTTTGTTAACAAACCGCAAATGAAAAACGGTGACATGTCCGACATTAAAACGTTTGTTCTACCAGTCAAGTCTCAACATGAACTAGAATTTGCGTTAATGGCACTATTTATCTTAATCGCGTTAAATTGAGATTGCGTTAATGCGTTATTATCGCGTTAACTTCGACAGCCCTACTATATACATACAGTGTATCACAAAAGTGAGTACACCCCTCACATTTCTGCAAATATTTCATTATATCTTTTCATGGGACAACACTATAGAAATAAAACTTGGATATAACTTAGAGTAGTCAGTGTACAACTTGTATAGCAGTGTAGATTTACTGTCTTCTGAAAATAACTCAACACACAGCCATTAATGTCTAAATAGCTGGCAACATAAGTGAGTACACCCCACAGTGAACATGTCCAAATTGTGCCCAAATGTGTCGTTGTCTCTCCCTGGTGTCATGTGTCAAGGTCCCAGGTGTAAATGGGGAGCAGGAGCAGGGCTGTTAAATTTGGTGTTTTGGGTACAATTCTCTCATACTGGCCACTGGATATTCAACATGGCACCTCATGGCAAAGAACTCTCTGAGGATGTGAGAAATAGAATTGTTGCTCTCCACAAAGATGGCCTGGGCTATAAGAAGATTGCTAACACCCTGAAACTGAGCTACAGCATGGTGGCCAAGGTCATACAGCGGTTTTCCAGGACAGGTTCCACTCGGAACAGGCTTCGCCAGGGTCGACCAAAGAAGTTGAGTCCACGTGTTCGGCGTCATATCCAGAGGTTGGCTTTAAAAAATAGACACATGAGTGCTGCCAGCATTGCTGCAGAGGTTGAAGACGTGGGAGGTCAGCCTGTCAGTGCTCAGACCATACGCCGCACACTGCATCAACTCGGTCTGCATGGTCGTCATCCCAGAAGGAAGCTGACGCACAAGAAAGCCCGCAAACAGTTTGCTGAAGACAAGCAGTCCAAGAACATAGATTACTGGAATGCCCTGTGGTCTGACGAGACCAAGATAAACTTGTTTGGCTCAGATGGTGTCCAGCATGTGTGGCGGCGCCCTGGTGAGAAGTACCAAGACAACTGTATCTTGCCTACAGTCAAGCATGGTGGTGGTAGCATCATGGTCTTGGGCTGCATGAGTGTTGCTGGCACTGGGGAGCTGCAGTTCATTGAGGGAAACATGAATTCCAACATGTACTGTGACATTCTGAAACAGAGCATGATCCCCTCCCTTCGAAAACTGGGCCTCATGGCAGTTTTCCAACAGGATAACGACCCCAAACACAACCTCCAAGATGACAACTGCCTTGCTGAGGAAGCTGAAGGTAAAGGTGATGGACTAAACCCAATTGAGCACCTGTGGCGCACCCTCAAGTGGAAGGTGGAGGAGTTCAAGGTGTCTAACATCCACCAGCTCCGTGATTTTATCAGCTTCCCTTACCATAAAGAAGCACTTTGAAGTTCTACAATTACTGATTGTAGCCCAGCTGTTTCTCTACATACCTTTTTAGCCTGCTTTCACCCTGTTCTTCAATGGCCAGGACCCCCACAGAGTAGGTATTATTTAGGTGGTGGATGATTCGGAGCACTGCAGTGACAATGACATGGTGGTGGTGTGTTAGTGTGTGTTGTGCTGGTATGAGTGGATCAGACACAGCAGCGCTGCTGTAGTTTTTAAATACCGTGTCCACTCACTGTCCACTCTATTTGACACACTTACCTAGTTGGTTCACCTTGTAGATGTAAAGTCAGAGACGATCGCTCATCTATTGCTGCTGTTTAAGTTAGTCATTTTCTAGACCTTCATCAGTGGTCACAGGACGCTGCCCACGGGGCGCTGTTGGCTGAATGTTTGTAGTTGGTAGACTATTCTCAGTCCAGCTGTGACAGTGAGGTGTTTAAAAAACCCAGAAGCGCTGCTGTGTCTTATCCACTCATACCAGCACAACACACACTAACACATCACCACCATGTGAGTGTAACTGCAATGCTGAGAATGATCCACTACCCAAAAAATACCTGCTCTGTAGAGGTCCTACAGAGTCTTGACCATTGAAGAACAGCATGAAAAGAGGCTAACAAAGCATGCAGAGAAACAGATGGACTAAAGTCAGTAATTGTAGAACTACAAAGTGCTTCTACATGGAATGTAGAGCTGATAAAATGGACAGTGAGTGTTGAAACAAGGAGGTGGTTATAATGTTATGGCTAATCGGTGTATATATAGACTGCTAATGTAATAGACTGCTAAAGCAACAACAATTATTAATTTAGTGGTATTAAAATGGATATTGAACATGGACAAGAAGACCTGGCTTACAATCGACATTTCAATAATCCTAACACAGTTTAATAGGTTATCTTCATATACGAAACTCATCAAATTTGAGGACCTGACTTTGTGCACATAGGACACAATCATGCTGAAACATCTGTTGCCACAATCTGTTGCCACAAACCATATAGTTAAATTTCTTAGCAGTGAGTGTGTCGAAAACATCTGAACTTTAAAATTAGAAGTGGTGTCTGCATACTTTTAACCCTATGATGTATGTGAACTTTTGACTTCAAACATCTGTTGTTTGTATAATTTCTTCACACCAAACTCTTTGAAATAAAGACACATGGAAAACTATTAATTAACTTGCCTCCATGATGAAATCTTAGTTGTAGCCTCAATCATTTGCAGCTTTGACATTATTTGCTGCTGAGCCAACAGGAAGGCATAACAGGAAATAGCACATAAAGACACAAACTCGACAAATTATTAAAAATTAATCATAATTGCATTGATTTTTTAAATCTACTGTAGATATTAAAAGAAACAATGCATAGTAAAAAGCCACTCTTTAGCAATAATTAAAATCCACATGTTGTTAAAGTATACTGAATGTATACTTCATGTTATGTTTTAAAACTTCCACATTACAGAAACCTCAAAGAGGATGATAAAAAATGCTTGGGTTTGCAATTTCCTAAAACAAGCACTTCAAGTGTATTTGTATACTGTAAAGGTTTGTTACAAGCTAAATAATTAGCTAACGATTATTATCATTATTTGTGATTAACACATTAATTGGCAATCTTGTTTTTTCATTAGTTATATACACCCATCAGGTATAACATGATGACCACCTCCTTGTTTCTACACTCACTGTCCAAGGTGGACCAACTAGGTAGGAGTGTCTAATAGAGTGGACAGTGAGTGGACACGGTATTTAAAAACTCCAGCAGCGCTGCTGTGTCTGATCCACTCATACCAGCACAACACACACTAACACTCCACCACCATGTCATTGTAACTGCAGGGCTAAGAATGATCCATCACCTAAATAATACCTACTCTGTAGTGGTCCTGTGGGGGTCCTGACCATTGAGGAACAGGGTGAAAGAAGGCTAAAAAAGTATGTAGAGAAACAGATGGACTACAGTCAGTAATTGTAGAACTACAAAAAGCTTCTATATGGTAAGTGGAGCTGATAAAATGGACAGTGAGTGTAGAAACAAGGAGGTAATGTTATGGTTGGTCAGTGTATAGGGCCCTCCTAAATTCACGGGAAAACGTGCTTAATTTCACAGACATGGTATTTCAAAAATCACAGATTTCACGGATTTTTAATGGCAGTTATTAAATAACACTCATAAATTGAATGACAATAAATGGAAGCTACAACACACAGCATAGTCTACTTTAATAGCTGAATGTAGACCTAAAACACTCAGCAACAGTGCAACCCCCCCTCGAGAATTGGTTGGCAGTTTTCCAAATTCAGTTACCCGAGTAGTGTTTTTAGCTGCTTTAGACTTCCACATCTTGGACATTTTGACTAACCGATTGCTGTAGGATTGCTAGGATTGCCTCATATTGCAAAATAACCAGTAAATGTGAGGCAAATTACATATTACACAGGAAATTGCTCATTTCATGCTTCGTTTCATTAGATAGGGCCTTAGTTATATACCACATATACACTTTATGTTAAACACTCATTAATCAACAAGAACAATTCTTAATGCCAAAGATCCGGAACAATGAAAAGTGCAAAAATCCACTGTGATGGCATGGGGGTACATCAGTGCTGCACGACATGGGTGATCTGCATACACACTGATCAGCCATAACATTAAAACCACCTCCTTGTTCCTACACTCACTGTCCATTTTATCAGCTCCACTTACCATATAGAAGCACTTTATAGTTCTACAATTACTGACTGTAGTCAATCTATTTCTCTACATACTTTTTTAACCTCCTTTTACTCTGTCCTTCAGTTGTCAGAACCCCTACAGGACCACCACAGAGCAGGTATTATTTAGATGGTGGATAATCCTCAGCACTGCAGTGACACGGACATGGTGGTGGTGTGTTAGTGTGTGTTGTGCTGGTATGAGTGGATCAGACACAGCAGCGCTGCTGGAGTTTTTAAATACCGTGTCCACTCACTGTCCACTCTATTAGACACGCCTACCTAGTTGGTCCACTTTGTAGATGTAAAGTCAGAGACGATCACTCATCTATTGCTGCTGTTTGAGTTGGTCATCTTCTAGACCTTCATCAGTGGTCACAGGACACTGCCCATGGGGCGCTGTTGGATATTTTTGGTTGGTGGACTATTCTCAGTCCAGCAGTGACAGGTAGGTATTTATAAACTCCATCAGCGCTGCTGTGTCTTATCCACTCAAAAGGTCACAAGGACTTCTGTAGGGAGTTTGCATGTTCTCCCTGTGTCTGTGTGGGTTTCCTCCAGGAGCTCCGATTTCCTCCCACAGTCCAAAGACATGCAGTCATAATTGGAGATACAAAATTGCCCTATCTGTGGCCCAAATCTGTTCATTACCATTCTGTCTCCTATCCATAGTTTTGATTTTATCAAAAAAAATTAGCAGCAATAGATGAGTGATCGTCTCTGACTTTACATCTACAAAGTGGACCAAAAGTGGGACAGATGTGGCCTAGTGGTTAAGGTACTGGCCTAGTAAGCGAAAGGTCCTTGGTTCAAGCCCCACCACTGCCAGGCTGACACTGTTGGGCCCCTGAGCAAGGCCCTTAACCCTCAATTGCTTAGACTGTATACTGTCACAGTACTGTAAGTCGCTTTGGATAAAAGCGTCTGAAAAATTTAAATATAGAAAATGGGTTAACAAATGAAGATTTAAAAAAAAAAAATCAGCTGTTAGGCTCATTGTTGTAGAAATTATTGTACTGTTTTATTAAAGTGGTCACTTGAATTGAAAGAGTTTAGCATTATTTCACATGAAATAAAAAAAAAAGTTATAAATTAACGGTCTCACCAAGAAAATCTTCCTCTTTTCCTTGGCCTTTGTCCCGTTCGGTTGCGGGGTCGGCTCTTCGGCGGATCATGATCCGCGCATCGATTTGGCACAATTTTTACGCCGGATGCCGGTCTCACCAAGAAAATAATGTTTAAAAAAAATTATTTGCATTTCTATACCAACAACAAACAATTAATATTTTTTAACTAGTGCACACAATATGTTTAATGAGCTGTTTTCATCTACCAATATTTTTGAGTTTAACACATCAACCAAGGAGTACACACGGCCCAAACAAGATTATTTAAATACAGTTTATTTTTACCCAAGTACTTAGACTCAAAGTAAGCTCAACTAAATGGTTTAGCAGATCATTAAATGGTTACGTAATAATGTAAATCAATAATGTAAAGTATGTGAAACTGTGCTAACATTGGTGGCAGTTGTAGCCTAGTGGTTAAAGTACTTGACTAGTAATCAGAAGGTCACTGGTTCAAGCCCCACCACTTCCAGGCTGCTGCTGTTGAATACTTTACCTGTAATCATCAATTGCTCAGACTGTATACTGTCACACTACTGTAAATCGCTTTGGATAAAGGCGTCTGCTAAATGCCGAAAATTTAAATGTAAATTTCTGATTTAAAAAAATAATCTAAAAAAAAAAAAACACATAAGAATGTATGTTTGTCTAATTTGTATTTATAAAATAAATATATTTAAGGGCAAACAAGGGAATTCCTGGCTTCAAAAAGTTTTAGAACCCGTTTAATAGGACGTATGTTAAAATATTAGCTGGCGGTTAAAGTGCGGACTGTGGATTTGGCGAATCTGCGTTTACGTTTCAGAAACAGACATTCAGAAGCCGCCCGGAAGTTGTGTCAATTGTTGACATGTTCTGTTTGGTTAACGTTAGCTCTTCAGTGCTGTCATTAGCCGCTTATGAATTATAGTTGTATATTATAATTCACAGCGGTTTTTTTTTCAGTGTTGAGAAGTGATCTTAGACATCAGATGGTATCTTCACTACAGGTAAACTGCGCTGTTCTTTATCTTTAATAGGATTTGTGATAGAACAGTAATGTTGCATTTTTGGCTAGCTGGATTAGCTATCATCATATAGCATCTCGTTTGTTAAGAACTAAATAATGCATAAAAAAAGAAATGAACAATGTACCGCTATATCTATTTATAATATTTTGTTGTAATGTGGAACTGTAAACTATTTAACGTTAGCGCAAACATGCTAACAACTGCCATTTAGCTTAAAGTCACAGTGTTCCGCACATTACTTGGGTGTTATTGTTCCATACAGTTGAACAGGAGTTTAACTTTATTAATTAAAAACAAACAAACAAAAAAAACAAATAAAGAACAAATAAATACCGTTTTATTTACTAAAATAAGGCAATTTAGCAAAGAACAGTAGGGGCACAGCAAGTGGATACGTTTTGTTATGTGTGACACCACTACTTTTTCCTTTAGGTGATCTACATTTACGATGTTAAACAGACGCCAAAGTGACTTACAGTTGTGACAGTAAACAATCTAAGCAATTGATGGTTAAGGGCCTTGTTCAAGGTCCAAGCAGTGGCAACCTGGCAGTGATGGGGCTTGAACCGGCAACCTTCTGATTACTGGTCTGGTACCTTAACCACTAGGCTACACCTGCCCTGATTAGACCTTTTTTGATCAGTAACTATATTTTTTGTAGCTTTCTTTTTCTTTCTTTCATTATATTTTATTTTGTATTAGGGATTAAAAATGTTAAAGGCAGGTGGCAAACCATTACTAGACAGATATTATAGCAGCTGACACAGTGGACGGAACTTATCATAAAGTTGGATTTAACAAAAGCCCCTCCTCTGGACTACTGATCACCAACAATAGCATAGTTGAACTTCTTTACTTTAACCTTTACATTCCAATACAAATTAAATTAAATAGGAATGAATGGTTTATTTGCTTAGATTGGTTTAAATGTTGATAATCAAATTATGACTAGATAATAAAATATTTTTAAAATATCTGTGCCAGATGGTTCCTGTTTGGCACTGTATGTTTACAAATAAACAAGTTGATAGAGGTAAAGCATTCACTCACTCACTTTCTTAACCGCTTATCCAATCAGGGGTGGGGTGCTGGATCCTATCCCAGCTTTTCAATGGGCGCAAGGCACACAGTAACACCCTGGATGGGCACCAGCCCATCGCAGGGCAGACACACACACCCATTCACCTATAGGGCAATTCAGTGTCTCCAATAAACCTGACTGCATGTTTTTGGACTGTGGGAGGAAACCGGAGCTCCCGGAAAAAACCCACGCAGACATGGGGAGAACATGCAAACTCCGCACAGAAAGGACCCGGACCGCCCCAGCTGGGGATCGAACCCAGGACCTTCTTGCTGTGAGGTGACAGTGCTACCCACTGCGTTGCCCGTAAAGTATTCAGATCCCACAAACTTATAACATAAGCACTTTATCATATTCTGTTTGAATTTAGGTTATGATAATCTGTGGTGCACTTGCAATCTAAAACCTCCATATATTTTCATAGGATTTAGATTTAAAAAAAAACTAGGATATGCCAATACCTTCACCTTCTTTTAAAAGCAGTTTTATGTTATTTAACATTTATTTTTGGGGTTGTTGTTTCTGTTGTCACTGTAAACTGCTTGTCCTTTTTGATATTCAAAAAGAAAAATACTGTTTTATCAAACTATGTGACGAAATTTTATGAAACACTGACATATCAGTTTAAAATCCAATGACTGTAAGCTACCTATAATAACTCAGTTTTATTAAAGTAATTTTTTTAGTTAGTGTCGTACTGCATATTCCTAAAAACTACTTTATTTTCTCTGTTTAGTGGTAGTGCCCGACTTGGGCAGTAGAGTGAATACATAGGCTTCTCTTAGCCTTGTTGAGTTGGACATCTATCTGTGCCCCGTGAAGCTCAGCGATGTCCAGTCAATTCCGCAGCTACATCTGGGATCCAGTACTCATCATCTCCCAGATCGTTCTCATGCAGTGCATTTACTACAGCTTTTTGGGCCTGTGGTTAGCTGGAGTGGATGGACTTGTGCAGACCAGCAGATCACTTGATCAGATCTTCAGTTATGGGGTGAGTTTCTTATCCCAAAGGAAGTAAATGGTAGTGTAAAGAGTTGTACATATTGGGGGGGGGGGGGGGGGTCAACAGACGACCATACATTTTCTTTCAGAGACAGTAATCTGTAACATCCATCACAGATAGGGGACAGATTCACAAACCCAGATGTGATATATTTGAAGAAAAAAAAATGGTGTACCATATTTTCAGCGTAGTATCTGAGATGTGTAGAATAAATGCCAAGGTGAATTAAAGCTGTTCTGCTTAATCATATTGGCCATTAACATACTAAAGCTGTTCAATTCAGAGAGCGATTAGTCACTGTTGTTGCTCATAGTCGTTCCCTTGTGGGTATGTTGATATTTGAAGCCCTAGTTGCAGTTAATGTGTCAAAATCCAGGAATAGATATTAGACAGCATATATAGTTATTTTTTTATCATTCATGGCAAACGGAGCTGGAGCTGTGAGTAGATGATGTCACTCTGTCTCCTGCTGCTGTTTCTGGAATTTTGGCTTCTTTATAAGTGATAAGTGGTTGCTTTGTCACTTTGACTCTTTAATTTTTGTGTGCTAGAATAGAAAAAGTCTACTGGCTATTAGAAGATACTGCACTGCTGGGAAATGTATTCATAAAGATAAAGAAGTTCATAGTGTTTTTCTTTTTGTTTTAAGGTTCTTGGTTTTTCGACGACACAGGGACGACTCTCGATGATGGCATACATTCTAAACTCTTTAACATGGTATGTGTTCTATTTAAAGACACCTTTGAAGATTTATAAACATTAAACCACCCATCAACTTACCATGATGTTTGTTTTGGTTTGGTTACTGTGAATTAAAAGTCTTCCTTTCCATAAGGCCAAAAAGGCCATGCAGTGGGCACAGTATTTTACATAAAGGTTATTTTAGTGTAACTATAATCGGACATTAACTTTTATTTTCAAAAATAATTCTAACTGTTATGATTAAAAGCCCAACTAAAAAAAATATTTGGCACTTTTTATTTGGTACGAAGGATCTTCAAAAAGTTTCCACACTTTTATATTTTGGTTGGAAACAGTGAGGGTGGGAGGAGTAGTAATTGGTCGTGTCTGAAAGACAGAGAGAGAGCTTGTAGTCCAGATTTAGCATCATCTGATTTCCACCTTTTTGGACACTCAAAGAAGCTTTAAGGGGAGGAACATTTTCATGTGATGATGATGTGAAAGCAGTGGTGCATCAGTGGCTACACGCTCAACCAAAAACATTGCCATTGCTGATGGTATTAAAAAGTTGGTACAATGCTGGGAGAAATGCATCAGAAGGTGACTATGTAGAAAAGCGATGTAATTAGTTTTTTAATTTATTAATAGAGTTTTAAAAAGTGCTAAAACTTTTTGAAGACCCCTTGTATATTTTCTGTTGAAGGGGGTGGGTGTGTAAATGGCGAACTAATCTGGGACTGACACTTAAATGACAAAATGAAAATGAATATGGCCAAACTTTTGCCATTACTGACATTCATTACTTTTAGCCAAGCGATTTTTAAAGAAGGCCTGTGGTTTAAGCTTGTTTTGACACAGTAAGATTAACTGATTCTTTGTTCATCCTGTTAACAAGTGTAAAGGGTTAGGGTAAGGTATTTCTAAGGGTAAATAAATACATCTAATTACCTAGCTCACTCTTTTGCCTAATGAAAAACAAAGGCATTACTGTTATGCTACTTGTAAAATATTCAGCATTTGAAACCATAGCTTCATCTGATAACACAGCCTTACTGCAGTACTCTGTCTTTGTGTGTGTGTTTCTCAGTGCTTTGGGCTTGTGGATCTTTATCCGGCGTGGAAAGCAGTGCTTGGACTTCACAGTCACGGTGCATTTTTTTCACATGATAGGCTGCTGGATCTATAATTCCCACCTTCCAGCTGCCCTATCCTGGTGGCTGGTTAACGTGGCCTGCATTGCCCTGATGGCAGTAATCGGCGAGTACCTGTGCATGCGGACAGAGCTCAGGGCCATTCCTGTGAACACTGGACCCAAATCTAATCTCTAAGAATAGACTATGGACTCTGTGGAAGATGTGTACAGGCTGGTGATTTGATGATATCATTTCTCAGTGTTAGCGTCTGCTTCAGCGGGTGAAAGACGAGGTGATCTGGATCTAACTATGGACTAAAAAGGCACATTTTTTTCTTTTAAGAGAGCTTCGTTTTGTCACTATTATTTTCTTAATCATAAAAGAAAACTTATGTGGATTTTTTTGACCTTCATAAACAAAGACTTAAAATCCCAGGATGAGGACTGACTCGTAAGGAAAGTCCTTATTTTAGTATACAATTCAAAAGACTTTTAAACATGTTTGGGTTAATAAAGTTAGACACTGAGGAACATTAAAGTTCAGTTTTAATAAGATTTGAATAAACATTCTGTGTTTGTTGTTGAAAACCAGTGTACAGTCCTGTCAGGGGACACAAACTTTCTATTAGTGGTCTAGTTTTACACTGTTAATGAGTGACCATAATAATCATTGTTAATCACTCAGTGCTGATGTACTTATATCTACTTAAAACAGACCACACATCAGGTTTGGATAACAGTGTTTCTTAGACTGGAAACACAAAGAAAAACCATGTTTTTGTTGTCTCACTAAAATATGATTAATTCCAGACACCTAAGGCCACTTGGTGGTCAAAGATGCACTTTAAATTTGTTAGAAATTCAGAAAAGTCACCACAAGTCACACTCAAAACCAAAGTGAGGTAAAAAGAGCTAACAAGAACAAGTCTGGCATTGCCTAATGTGGTCTAATTGATTTTTGTTCTATTTTACTCTGTTTAAAAATCTGTTGAATCTGTATAAAAATAACACCAGTGCACTCGCATGGTGCAGCGGTAATAATTTGCAATGCCTGCAGCAGACAAAATTGGCATTAAGTCTGCCGGGTGGAAAAAGACTGGACCGTAGGGTGGGTGGGGTCCTCGATGCTGTGCAGGGACCCTGGATAGTAGCTCGAGGCGCCTGTACAGGAAGAGGAGGAGCCCAAAGATCACATGAATACTGGCCTCACACACAAATTCACTAAATGTGTGGGCGGAAAAGAAGGGGTTGGTGGACTGCACTTGCATCAGAATTACCCTCCTCGAACATGTCAAGAGTCTCCAGCAGTGGAAGACGAATTGACTACGCTACATTAGAAGGAAAAAAAACTTGCCATTCAATCACTGCTGAGACTTGGAGCTCGTAATGTCTTATCTCAGCTCTGCTGCCAGCCAACCAGCCGGGCACCTTCACCAACATGTTTGGCTATGTCTGTAGGGATTTTTAGTTGCTGTTACCATTGTGACATCTGCTGGCTGGTTGATGGTGTCTACACAGAGATGAAGAATAATGGAGAGAAGTGTGTATCCGTACATGATACTGATCTGTGTGTGAACCCTGAAAAATATATATAACAGAGTATTGTTAAGCTTTTCATCAGTGCACGCTATTATAAATAAAGCAGCTAAATGTGGCTTGTGAGTTGTTTGTGAGTGCAAATGAATTGATATAAACCCAGTATTCTGTTTTGGCAATGTGTAACTTAAATTATTTTGGTATTTTTGTGGCTAAATAAAATTGTTTATGTGGCCAGATGTACAAGTAAGTATTTACTTAATGCGCCACTATCTAGTGTTAGATCACCATGCATATACTGTGTAAGTGAGCATTTTTACATGTTATGTATGAAGTATTCCTCTGAAAATTCAACAGCTGCAATTAATTCCAGAAAAGATGCCGATGCACTCACACCTGCCTGCTGTCATTCCTGAGCAAGCTCAGCGCTGGTGGTGGCGTGATCCCGTAGCTGAATCCTTTTTAGAAGATGGTCCTGGACAGCAATTTCTTTCTCCTTGAAGTTCTTGAAGTTTGATAAGTGGTTAATTTACGTGCAATCTTACAGGCAAAAATGTCCTTGCCTGTGAAGCCTTTTTGATGCAAAGCAATGATGACTGCATGTGTTTCTTTGGATGCAACCATGGTTAACATAAGTACAATGATTTCAAGCACCATCCTCATTTTAAAGCAGTCAGTCTGCTTTTCTAATTCAATCAACATGCCACAGTGATAAAGGCTGCCATGTCCTAGTTAACACTTATCTTCTGAGCTAACGAGATGAAATGGTGATTAATGAAATGGTGTTAGCAGGCCATTTTGTGGCAGGGCGTTCTTGTGATTACGTTAATATTCATGACAGTTAATGATTTTGCAATTCATCTGGTCATTCTTCATAACAATCTAGGGATAATGCAAATTGCCACCATAAAAACTGAAGCAGCAAACGGTGGAAACCAAACATTTGGCCACGACTAGAAAAGAGCTCTGTCAAACATTCTCAAAAATTTCAGTGTCAAACATTTTCAGCTGGACATAAGTCTGGTTATAATGTCCATGTTTCAGCTTGTCATTGAAAATAAAGAACATGTCAGATCACAGCATGTTTCCACATTTATGATCATTTAAGTTCACACTACACAACTTTCAAGTTGTCCATATAATTGTACAGTTTACACTACACAGCTTGATCTCTTTTAATCGGGAGTCTTTTAAGTCGTTGTAGTTTTCACACTAAACGACTGATCGGTAATAGGGGGTCACACACTACACAATCTATCACCATGAGGAATTTTAGACGTCTACAAAACTACGTTTTGTCACAAAAACACACGTGAGAGGTGACACGGGGTCTAGTGATACTTTGTCCAAAAATGCACGCCAGCAAAAAGCGAGTGATCAAGGTTGTTTGAGCGCAGATGTGTAGCTTAAAAGCAAGTACAAAAAGAAAATGAATCTGGCTGAAGGAGTGGATTGGGCTACGCGGCGAGCAGGAAGGCGAGGAGTTGGAAGTCAAATAAATATTTTTTGCAGTGTAACGGTATTATGGTTTGGTGTGAAAGTACAAATACTGTAAAGCTTGTGTGTGTACCGATGTATTCTGATTCTGAACTATATTATGCCCCTGTTCTACATATTTACATCTCCTCCCCCAGGGTTTCACCGGCAGGTCCAGATATTTAACATGCTAGATATTTTTCTTAAGCAGCTTGGATCGAGTCATTGAACAGTTCACACATAGTGATCGAGAGCCCAGCTTTGAGCCCAGAGCGAACGCCGAGTTGCCTCCAAGCTGGCACATCAAAAATCAGGGCACAAATCGTGTAATGTGAACTAGGCTTTAGTTACTCCATCTCAAATAACACAGAAAAGTTCGTTCGTTTGAATAGATGACTAAATTAATGTTTGGGTGTTGCCCTGCGATAGCTTGGCACCTTGTCCATGTTTCCTTGCATAATAGTGTTTTTTTTGTTTGTTTGTTTGTTTGTTTGTTTGTTTTTTGGAAAATGGGCAGTGGTAGCTCAGTGGTTATGCTGGACTGGTAATCCTAAGGTTACCGGTTCAAGCATCACCACCACCACCACTGCTGGGCCCCTGAGCAAGGTCCTTAACGCTCAATTGCTCAAACTGTATTCAGTCATAATTGTAAGTCGCTTTGGATAAAAGCGTCCGCTAAATGCTGAAAGTAAAAATGAAATGAAATGGAAAATGCGCCTAAAATTATTAAAAGTGTTTTTTTTTCTTAACGCCCATTGCGCTCCTGCTTCCCCCTGCTATGCCGCACCAGTCCGCCTAGTGGCGCTGCTAATGTCTTTATGTAGCGACTCATAGCGGAACGTTTCAGTACTGAATTTCCGTTGGCGCTTCACGCCGTGTTCACTGGTGAAGATGCCGAAGTAAGTGGGTTTAAAACTAGTCGCATTTCTCTTTAAATATACCGTGTTGATATGTGCTTCTAAAAATGCTTTTAAATACTTCTGTTTTATTAGGCTTATTTTTTATATTAATGTAGAAGTAAGAAGTAGTGCCTTTGTTACAATTGCAGTTGGCTAACTCTGCTAGCTAGCTAACATTTGGGCTTCGTCCCTAACTGCATACTAGCACACTAAATAGTGCGTTTAATTTATATACAGTGTTGCTAATATTTGCATACTTTTTAGTACAATGTAGTGCTGTTTGGAATACAGCCTTAAATTTTTATCCGTAGTTGTTGCTAGATAAGTAGCGTGTCCGTTTTTTTCTTTTGTTATTTCGCACAAATGTAGCATTTAGCAACCAGGCTGATATTGGTATGTTTAGTCTGTAACTGGGTAATTATGCCATTCAGTTACTTGGCGTAATATCTATTCGTCTTATGACAAACATGCTATCAAAGGTAAACAGTATTTCTTACAATCTGTTTTCAACGCGTGTAATATTTATTATTGATTTGTATTGTTTGTTTCTATGAATACAAACACCTAAAATACAATCCGCGTTCGTATACATGAAGAAGTGTCTGTGAACATTAAAAATGGCAGTGGTAAAGGTTTTATTAACTGTTTATCTAGGGTCAGACTAGGGTCAGTGGATTGTTTTAACACCACTGGGCTTTGTTTTGCACTTACCAGATGGAATAGAATGCCTTTTATTGTCATATATACGTGTACAGTACAACGAAATTCTTTCTTCTCATATCCCAGCTTGTTTGGAAGCTGGGGTCAAAGCGCAGGGTCAGCCATTGTATGGCACCCCTGGAGCAGATAGGGTTAAGGGCCTTGCTCAAGGGCCCAATAGTGGCTGCATGGCAGAGGTGGGATTGTTGATAGCCCAAAGTAGCTTGACAGCCTGAGCCTACCCACTAGGCTACCACTGTCCCACGTGGGTGTTGGTATCAGGTTTAAAAAGCTGTCACTTACACAGATCATTCAGATGCAGTTCTGTGAATTTGTATTTGAGACTATTTACCCAGCTGCTGTGAAATCACACATGCATTGTTTAAAACAATCTTTCATTACCTCTCTTTCCTCAGAATAGTTAGTCAATTCCCTTTTCCACTGCATGGTGCCCTATTGTGTTGGGTGTTTTTAAATCTGTGATCCCACATTCAGTGGTTGTTTTAATTGCCAAGCTAAATTTGGTTATTTAATAGAAAATTAGAAACAGACTTTCCTCTCGCATCCCCATCTACACAGACGGGTCAAAGGCAAATCAAGGAGTCACCGCTGCCATAGAAATCGGCCAGTTCAGCCTATCTTAATGGCAGAGACTCTGGAACCTATTATTCATGATAATAGCCATAGCAGGGTGGCTCAGTGGGAACTTGATTTCCAGGTGGGGCAGTCTGGGTCCTTTCTGTGTGGAGTTTGCATGTTCTTCCCATGTCTGTGTGGGTTTCTTCCGGGTGTTCCGGTTTCCTCCCACAGTCCAAAGGAAAGTGAGGTGAATTGGAGATACAAAATTGTCCATAGCTGCGTTCGAAAATAAAGACTTAAACTGATGAATCTTGTATAACAAGTGATTACCTGTCCTGTCATGAATGTAACCAAAGTGTGTAAAACATGATGTTAAAATCCTAATAAATAAATAGTCATAGCAGCTGACATGGCATTAAGAATCAAACAAACAAACTCTTATTAACCAGGTGTGTTGTTGATTGAGTAGAATGTTGACTGGTTAAACGGAATCGCCACAGAAGTGAGACGGTACAAGCACCATACCTGCAAACCCAACTGCAAACAGTTTTATCAAAGCAATATCATGAATTACAAAAACCTTTTACATGGTTACAGAAAATTAAACATTATAGCAACCACATCGGGGGGGGGGTAAACTGAAAATGGTCCTGTTCTTTACAGTTACCATGAAGTATTTACTCGCAGCATCTGGTGGAAAATGCTGTCGCGGCTTCACTTTCAGCGGCTCCTCTTATTTTCACAGATATCCTTGTGCAATTAGAAACAGACAGTAGCAGAAGGTACACTGAAAGTTCTGGATTTAGATGTGTACTCTGTTGTACTGTGCCATATTACAGATGGTGGCATATGCCCAGCATCACATATCTGCTAACTGTACAACAAACATTTAAAAGATTATGACTGTCTGGACTGTAGATTTGTTGACTGCACGTGTCTACTTAGAAATTCTATGCAATAGTCCAGTAATTAGAAAAAAATAAACTTCTCTAAAGTTTAAAGCTTTGTGTTATCCCAGTTTATAGAGCCTTATGCACTGAGGTAAGAGAAAGCAGCAAGTCAGATTTGTTTATATTACAGGTTTTCCAATTGGTGACCATGATCTCAGCAGGTCATGATGTACTGCTTTATTTAATCTCTTCTCTTGTAGTAGGTACTTGTGCAAAATCACAGGAGATTTAATAAGAACAACTGCTTACCTTTTTGGGGCAACTTACCCAAAGGCAAAATTCAAACAAAGAAACCTATACTGTAAACTTGGCATGTTTTAGTTAATACATATATGGCCAAATGTTTGTTTTCAAAAAGAAATCATTAAAAGGCTGACTAACTCACAAACCCTTTTGTTTCCTTTTCAGGTTTTACTGTGACTACTGTGACACATATTTAACACATGATTCGGTTTGTATTTATTTCTTGTGATTCATAATTGATTTATTCATTATTGTTAAACATCATAATACATTACTAATTAATTCTATTCATTTTAATAAACTAAATATTTTATGTTGTATTTCTGCAGCCGTCGGTAAGAAAGACTCACTGTAGTGGGCGTAAACACAAAGAAAATGTTAAAGATTATTATCAGAAATGGATGGAGGAGCAAGCACAGAACCTTATAGACAAAACAAGTAAGTACTGCTTTTTATTAGCTTGGTCAATTATAGTAAATCGATACTTCATTTTGTTTTACTACAGCTTGAAGTAGGTTTTAAACACCTAGGATTACTTCAGGATTACTTATTCTTATCCTAATGGTGTAACATGGCAGTTAAAATAATGTGCCCACCTGGACGTCCTTATTGTCTTTTAAAAAAGAAAGGTCCCACATATGCAAGGATGAAATGATATAGGGATACAGTTAATTTACAATTTTAAGCATATTATTTCAATCATATTAAGATAACATTTACACGTAACTGTATTGTAATGATTCTTGTATGTGACGTTTGTTTTTTCTATTCCAGCTGCTGCTTTTCAGCAGGGCAAAATTCCACCCACACCGTTTCCGGGTGCTGGCCCTCCTGGTCCATCACTTCTTCCTCATCCCACGATTGGTAATTCCTTTTATGTTTTAAGTAATAGATCATTTTAATGCCCTTGTTTATTGTAACACACACCACGGTTACCTTCCAAGTAGAGATGCAAACTTTGTTCGTCTTTTAATTGATAAGTCGTCCCATCAAAATATAGAACACGTCACAGTTTCATATTAGCACATTTTTATGCTTTATTTAATTGAACAAGATCTTAACATTGTGAACATGGCAGTGATGTGGAACAGTGAGATGCATGTTTAGCAATCTGAATGTAGATTTCAAACAAAGTCAGTAGCCATTGGTTCATTACAAGGGCAAACCAAAGATAGTGGCAGTGGTATCTCAGCAGTTAAAGTACAGGACTATTAACTGAAAGATCACTGGTTCAAGCCCCACATCTGCCAGCTTGCCACTGTTGGGCCCTTGAGCAAGGTCCTTAACCCTCAACTGCTTGCAATGTATACAGTCTGTCTTGAAAGTCGCTTTTGATAAAAGGTGTCTGCTAAATGCTGAAAATTTTAATGAAATTATAGGAATGCAGTTATCGTTCTTCTTTTAAACTGGGACATTATGCAAAATTTCAAGTAATCCCTAATAGGTGAAAATTAACTGACGCCATTAAACGAAAAATGATCAGTAATCAGTTAACCATTAACATCCGTTCCTCAGATTGTATGTCTTATTTTAAGCACACTTAAGAAAACAGCTTCTTACTCATTGAACTCTGTAAGTTGCAGCAGTTTTATGGTTTGGTAGCTTTTGGTAGGAGGAGTAGATTACTAGTGGTTTATTTATAAGGAGTACATTATAAAGCAACAGAAAGACCAGACTTGTGATGGGCTTTGAGTTTTTTAACGGTCTGTCATTGTTTAAACTGGATTGGTTGCTAGGTGTTTATATATATATATATATATATATATATATATATATATATATATATATATACAGGTCCTTCTAAAAAAATTAGCATATTGTGATAAAGTTCATTATTTTCCATAATGTAATGATAAAAATTTAACTTTCATATTTTAGATTCATTGCACACCAACTGAAATATTTCAGGTCTTTTATTGTTTTAATACTGATGATTTTGGCATACAGCTCATGAAAACCCAAAATTTCAAAAAATTAGCATATCATGAAAAGGTTCTCTAAACGAGCTATTAACCTAATCATCTGAATCAACGAATTAACTCTAAACACCTGCAAAAGATTCCTGAGGCTTTTAAAAACTCCCAGCCTGGTTCATTACTCAAAACTGCAATCATGGGTAAGACTGCCGACCTGACTGCTGTCCAGAAGGCCATCATTGACACCTTCAAGCAAGAGGGTAAGACACAGAAAGAAATTTCTGAACGAATAGGCTGTTCCCAGAGTGCTGTATCAAGGCACCTCAGTGGGAAGTCTGTGGGAAGGAAAAAGTGTGGCAGAAAACGCTGCACAACGAGAAGAGGTGACCGGACCCTGAGGAAGATTGTGGAGAAGGGCCGATTCCAGACCTTGGGGGACCTGCGGAAGCAGTGGACTGAGTCTGGAGTAGAAACATCCAGAGCCACCGTGCACAGGCGTGTGCAGGAAATGGGCTACAGGTGCCGCATTCCCCAGGTCAAGCCACTTTTGAACCAGAAACAGCGGCAGAAGCGCCTGACCTGGGCTACAGAGAAGCAGCACTGGACTGTTGCTCAGTGGTCCAAAGTACTGTTTTCGGAAATCAAGGTGCCAGAGTCTGGAGGAAGACTGGGGAGAAGGAAATGCCAAAATGCCTGAAGTCCAGTGTCAAGTACCCACAGTCAGTGATGGTCTGGGGTGCCATGTCAGCTGCTGGTGTTGGTCCACTGTGTTTTATCAAGGGCAGGGTCAATGCAGCTAGCTATCAGGAGATTTTGGAGCACTTCATGCTTCCATCTGCTGAAAAGCTTTATGGAGATGAAGATTTCATTTTTCAGCACGACCTGGCACCTGCTCACAGTGCCAAAACCACTGGTGAATGGTTTACTGACCATGGTATTACTGTGCTCAATTGGCCTGCCAACTCTCCTGACCTGAACCCCATAGAGAATCTGTGGGATATTGTGAAGAGAAAGTTGAGAGACACAAGACCCAACACTCTGGATGAGCTTAAGGCCGCTATCGAAGCATCCTGGGCCTCCATAACACCTCAGCAGTGCCACAGGCTGATTGCCTCCATGCCACGCCGCATTGAAGCAGTCATTTCTGCAAAAGGATTCCCGACCAAGTATTGAGTGCATAACTGAACATAATTATTTGAAGGTTGACTTTTTTTGTATTAAAAACACTTTTCTTTTATTGGTCGGATGAAATATGCTAATTTTTTGAGATAGGAATTTTGGGTTTTCATGAGCTGTATGCCAAAATCATCAGTATTAAAACAATAAAAGACCTGAAATATTTCAGTTGGTGTGCAATGAATCTAAAATATATGAAAGTTTAATTTTTATCATTACATTATGGAAAATAATGAACTTTATCACAATATGCTAATTTTTTTAGAAGAACCTGTATATACTAGGTATATATTTATCAACACTTGTGGTGAAATCAGTCCGTTTTATCACAATACCAATATCATGGCTTTGAATTAGTGAATACTTGTTGTTTGTTTTCCCAAAGTTGGATCAAGGTGCCCTGTCTTAAGTCTTTTAAATTGGTCTAAAATAATATCTACTGAAGTGATCTTATGGTTTAAGCCACACAGCACAAAAATAATATGAAGCAATGAATAAACCCCTAGCTGTGTGAATCTTTTATCAAAAGTTTTAACAGCTTAAACACCGGTCAAGATGTTTTTGCTCTGATGCATCACACACTACAGATAAACAGTTACAAAGTGTGTGTTTTAGTGCTATTAAGTGTTTTGCTATAGGTTTGGGTAACTTTATTAGCTTTAAACAGACTGCAAGCCGTGTTAATGTTATTTAAATCTGGTTAGACAGCTATGTGTTTCTGCTTCTCAGCACATGTTTAAAAACACAAATATCGGTTCAGCTCTGGAGCATGTGAAGTGTATCAGTACATTTTCTCTGTATAAAGCAAGCGTCCCTACCCTTGCCCTGTTGTGTCGAGCATTGAGTGCAACCAATACTCTGCCTAGATAAGACGCACAAATAAATCAATCCTTAAGCTGTTTCTTTATAGCTTTTCAGCTTTCATGATAAAGTGAATTTAGAGCTGACAGTGTCTCATATTTGTGTTGCCAAATTGCTATAAATTGCCCCCTGACACACTTTAGACGAATTTCCTAAAATCGATTCGCTTGTAGCCGACATCATTTTGTGTTTAGTATATTCTCAGCCCAATCTGAAATGTCTGGATGGATTTTAATTAATTTTATTCTGTACTGGCCATAAAAAGCTGTAAATGTAGCTAATTAAACTCTGTATATTTAGGGTTACTACATTTACTGTCGGATACAATTTAACTCTATAAAGTGATGCAATACAGTAATCTTACTCTAGCCAGCTTCTATACCATTTCATACAAGTACAAAATAGATCTATTAGTATGTGGACACCTCTACAACAGCCTCCACTCCTTTAAGATTTGTGGCCATTCAATCAACGAGTGGTGCAGCAGTCTAATATGCTTGCCCGGCATTTCTCAGAGCTTGAGTCTCTGTGTTGCCACTGACCTGGCCTAATGCTCAACAAACATAATTAGCTGTGTGTGAGTAAAGAAATGCCAGAAGGGGTATAACGACCTCAATGATACAACAGTGGTCCCCAAAAAAAGTTCTTATAGAGTTTAAAAAAAAAAAAAAAAAATTTTATTAATATTAATTTTATGGTAAGTAGTAACAATACTGATTTATATTGATGTCATTATAGTAACAGAGCTGACTATATGCATATGTTATTTTGAACATCAACAATTCATTGTCCATTGTGTTTATGTATGGGATTTTCCTCATGTTGGTAAACATGCATCTTACTGCATAAAATAAATCGATGGGTCAAATGCAATACTGTATTTTAAACCAGTATTGGCTCCAGTAACTGGGCACTCAGGTGGCACAGCTGTAAAATTTGCTAGTTCACTACTTCTGAGAACTGGGGTTACAATCTAGCCAAAACAGCCTAGCAGTGCCCTTTCTGTGCTGGTCTGAAGTTCAGATAAAAATACAAAGGTTGTGTCAGAAAGGGCATTGGGTGGAGAAAAAACAACACCTTTATGCAGACTGGATTTGCTATGGCCACTCCGAAATATGGAGCTGAAAGAAAAAAAGACTCCAGTGATAATACTCTAGATACTCTAGTATTTATTAATCATTTTCTAACCCTTTTTTTGTAGGTGGACCACCTAGACCAGGCATGTTACCAGCTCCTCCAATGGGTGGGCCTCCAATGATGCCTATGATGGGCCCCCCTCCACATGGCATGATGCCTGGTGGTCCTGGTAGGATGACTGGTTTAGTTCTCACAGAATAACTTTCCAATATAAATTTAACCATGAAAATGTAATGCATTTGTAATTAAAAAACGTTTTTCTGTATTCTGCAGGTCCTGGTATGCGCCCCCCTATGGGTGCTCCAATGCAAATGATGCCAGCCCCCCACATGATGCGACCTCCTGCTCGGCCAATGATGATGGCCATAAGACCTGGCATGGTACGGCCAGATCGGTAGGAAGAACTGTAGTGTCGCGATTGCCCTCCTTTCCCCAAAAATCGTCAAAATTAGGAAGATTTTTATAGTTTGGTTTATCACACTTGGTCTCATTTTACTGGACTTTTTTTCCTTTCCTTTTTAACCTGGATGTCCAGAATTTCCCTGTTGCCATGCAAACTGGTTATGATTTACTTACAAGGATTGCAGACATGTGAGTGGGTAACATCTACGTTATGGTTGTATGTACAATTTTTTTACAATAAATTTACAAACCATCAGAAGATTTTTTTTGTTGCCTTACTAACTTTAAATAAAAAAGGTAATTTGCTAAATGCACTTGAGTAAAATCCATTAATATTTTTAGCTTTGTGACCTTGACTCATTAGGATTAGACACATTTCCCAGTGGTGTGTTCAAACAATACTAAATAGGCAAAATAAAAATGTTATTACATTTTATTCGGTTTTTGGCATTTATGCAAACATAACTTTTCAAATTATGATTGTTAAAATATGAACTTTGTGGAAAGCATGGATAGACATTTTTCAGTATAGTCACTCAGCGTATAATTTAATATTACAAATGTTTTGTCTCTGCCTTGACATCTTTAAATATGTTCAGATATGATATCACAAAATAGAGATTTCCAGTTTCACAACAGAAGTGCAAGCAGACAACATAAGTCATGATGAGGGACATACAATGAGTAACACACAAATGCTAATTATTCCACAGATTAATAAGAAATGAAAGTGAATTAAATTCAGCATAAGTCATTTAAACATCTTAGAATTTGGTGTACTTTTCCAGCCCTAATCTTCAGAGTGCTGTGTTAGGTAAATGTTTTTAGTTTGCACTATAGGCCATAGTCCTGTAAGGCCAGATCCTTAAGTATTAGCTTTTCTTTTGCTGGTAAAAGCCAGACCAATAACTTGTCTACATGAAACTGAACTATGACAATACGCAAACTAGAAAAATCTACTTTCAATTACAATAAACCTTTTTTTCCCATTTTTTTTGTCTAGTATTATGACTAATTTAGTGTAAATCAAAGCAGTTAGTACGAATAATAAATCCCAAAATCAGTAGTGATCCACAATGAGGAGTACTCCAAAGATCAAATAAACAACAATCAGACCTGATTTATTGAAGATTTGTTTACCAACTGAGTTTACAGAGGATGGCTTATGTTATTTATTTTTAATAACTTTCCAGTGGGTCCGATACCAGCCGGCATGAGATGAAAATGCACCCTGAAGCTACACATCCATTTTAGGGCACCTCATGCTTAAACAGTGACCAAAGTGAGGGGATTTTACCCCCGGACTTCGGTGCTGTGTGGCAACTACACTTTCTGCTATACCACCAAACTGCCCCATTGTCTCTGGCAGAGGTTTTTTTGTCACTGGGTTGTTAATGCCAAAAATTAGGTATCTTCTTTCTTTTGTATTAAATTCACAAAAATGGTTGTTTTGCACTTATTAGAAAATTATCTCTGTCTGCCAGTCGTAACTACCTAATGCTACTTAAGCTAATGCATCCCCGTCTCTGATATCCAGCATGCTCGATTAGCAGTTTGGCTTTCTGCCAAAATGTCTCTGTTAAATGACTCAAACATTCTAATCAGACCTTTTAATAAAAAGTGGATGGAAATTGGATTTGGTTAGTGAAACCCACTAAGCCTGAAGTGCACACTAAATAAAGCTAAGCAATTTTAAAACAAAAAAGCTTCAAGTGGAACAACCCCTGAATTTGTCTGAGTTTTTTACCCAGAACTAAAAAAATAAACCAAACTAAATAAAAATATATATATCCACCGATCAGCCATAACATTAAAACCACCTCCTTGTTTCTACACTCACTGTCCATTTTATTAGCTCCACATACAGTAGAAGCACTTTGTAGTTCTACAAATACTGACTGTAGTCCATCTGTTTCTCTGCATGCTTTGTTAGCCCCCTTTCATGCCTTACTTCAATGGTCAGGGCTCTCCCAGGACCATTACAGAGCAGGTATTATTCTCAGCACTGCAGTGACCCTGACATGGTGTGCACAACAATGCTGCTGGAGTTTTTAAACACCTCACTGTCACTGCTGGACTGAGAATAGTCCACCAACCAAAAATATCCAGCCAACAGCACCCCGTGGGCAGCGTCCTGTGACCACTGATGAAGGTCTAGAAGATGACCAACTCAAACAGTGGCAATAGATGAGCGATCGTCTCTGACTTTACATCTACAAGGTGGACCAACTAGATAGGAGTGTTTAATAGAGTGGACAGTGAGTGGATACGGTATTTAAAAACTCCAGCAGTACTGCTGTGTCTGATCCACTCATACCAGCACAACACACACTAACACACCACCACCATGTCAGTGTCACTACAGTGCTGAGAATCATCCACCATCTAAATAATACCTGCTCTGTGGTGGTTCTGGGAGAGTCCTGACCATTAAACAACAGCATGCAGAGAAACAGATGGACTACAGTCAGTAATTGTAGAACTACAAAGAACTTCTATATGGTAAGTGGAGCTGATAAAATAGACAGTAAGTGTAGAAACAAGGAGGTGGTTTTAATGTTATGGCTGATCAGAAACTAAATGAGCTAAAATGTAAAATGAAAGTGATTTGACACTTGCATTTTATTTCAAATGTAAGGAGTAACGGCACTAGTATCAAACTGATGTCAAGCATCAATGTGGTATTGTGAACTAAGAGGTTCTTGGTGACGTAATTAAACAAGTATCTCCAAAACATTATTTAGTAAAAGAGAAAGCTAATTACTATAATACTTGACTGCTTAATCTTTTCTCTTTAAATGAAGTAGATTTTTGCTTATTTCTTATATTAAATAATTATAATATAGTGTTTGTCCTGCATTACCTCTAAATAAATCCCGGATTTGGGTTGAACCTAATGTACACAGTGCTTCATACTAGAATCCTCTAGTTTTTTACCCTTTTTGCAACATTGAAAGTCCGTTTCCTATTTCTTCTTTGATAATCAAGTAAACAGTGCATTTATTCAGATATAAAAAAGACCAGCATGCTCACAGACCTGCTTCACAAGCAAATCTTTACAAGTTCTTGTTAGCATTTTGTCTAAAGGTATGATCGGCCTCTAATTGCATCAGTTCTGTGCCATCAAGTGAACTGACTTTCATTCCGTCATTCACTCTCATGTAAAGTTTCACCTGATTTTCACCTCGTATTCACACCTTGGTGTCCGGAAACTTGAAAGGTGGAGTCAGCTACACAGGAAAGAATATTCAGTTTCAGCAAAGTGCATATAAATCCATCTAAATGAATGTATGCATCGTAAATAATCTTTTCTGCCTTTTTAAATGGACTAGAAATAGGGTAACTTATTTTAAATTACACAAACACAGGGACAAGCAGTACATACAAAGCAATGCGATGGCATGACTCAGAGGGACTGTCAATGTGAAACAGAAAACGAACAACTGAACAGTGGCAAAAACAGGGCTGATAGTGAGTGATGGAGTGGATGTTATGATCACCGAGTCAGGGATGTACAATATGGTCGCTGAAAAACAAACACAGATTTAACAGTCAATTTCACAGACGAGCAGTGCAACTCGAGCGGAAACAACAGTACAGCCCAAATAATAAAGCAAACCATGACCACAGATGCATCAAATGCTGCTTGTTCTTGAGAGACACTTAAATAGTTTTTATGTGTTACAATCGTGAAGATGAGTCTTTACTCGACAAGTGGCGAAACATCTTCAGGATTATAGCTCCACCAGACACAAATCACTACTAGTAAGAGAACAATGACGGAAAACTAATTCTACTGAATTTGAGCTGGATTATATTCCAGTCACGTAAATGGAAAAAAATCATGCAGCTTTTTGAAACAAGCTGGCAGGAGCAGTGCTGTGTTTCAGATGTCATTCTCTTGATCCGCTTCCTCAGTATTCCAGTGCTTCTTCCTTATGTGCTAGATAATTGGATCATTTTAAGCTGAAAATAGGCCTTGGCATTGCATCTAATTGAAATTCTGAAAGGATTGGTGTGCCATCTCTGAGGTAAGCAGCCCATTTATATAAAATAAACCATCAAAAACAAACGTGTGCAGAAATGCAGTATTTACTGTGATGTTATCAGGTAACAATACAATAATTGCTTTTCCTTGAAACTGTGATCGACACTAATTCATTTAGATTCATGCTCAGATTCATCACACTTATAACTAATCAGCCATACCATTAAAACCACCTCCTTGTTTCTACACTTGTCCATTTTATCAGCTCCACTTACCATATAGGAGCACTTTGTAGTTCTACAATTACTGACTGTAGTCCATTTATTTCTCTGCATGCTTTTTTAGCCTGCTTTCACCCTGTTCTTTAATGGTCAGGACTCCTACAGGACCACCACAGAGCAGGTATTATTTAGGTGGTGGATGATTCTCAGCACTGCAGTGACACTGACATTGTGGTGGTGTGTTAGTGTGTGTTGTGCTGGTATGAGTGGATCAGACACAGCAGCTCTGCTGGAGTTCTTAAATACAATTTCCACTCTATTAGACACTCCTACCTAGTTGGTCCATCTCGTAGATGTAAAGTCAGAGACGATCGCTCATCTATTGATGCTGTTTGAGTCCTTCATTTTCTAGACCTTCATCAGTGGTCACAGGACACTGCCCACAGGGCGCTGTTGGCTGGATATATTTTTGGTTGGTGGACTATTCTCAGTCCAGCAGTGACAGTGAGGTGTTTAAAAACTCCATCAGCGCTGTTGTGTCTTATCCACTCATGCCAGCAACTAACACACCACCACCATGTCAGTGTCACTGCAGTGCTAAGAATGATCCACCACCTAACTAATACCTACTCTGTGGTGGTCCTGGGAGAGTCCTGACCACTGAAGAACAGCATGAAAGGGGGCTAACAAAACATGCAGAGAAACAGATGGACTACAGTCAGTAATTGTAGTCTACAAAGTGCTTCTATATGGTAAGTGGAGCTGATAAAATAGACAGTGAGTGTAGAAACAAGGAGGTGGTTTTAATGTTATGGCTGATCGGTGTAGTCCTTCTTGTGCCAAAAATATAAAAAAGAAAACAGTGATTAGGGCTGTCACGGTAACTGATTACCAAAAAAAATATCATTCGTGAGCAGTGAACATTTAAAAAAATATTATTAATTTTTACTGTATTACCTTTATGACTTCTCAGACTATAGCAAATGTCAACAACTATATAATTAAGAATGTGTTAATTGCTAGCAGTTGCAGGCAGATGTTAATATGTGCTGCTTTGTGCACATTATAGTCAACATCTGTCTTTAAACAAGCTGCACTCAGGCAGCGGTCCTGTGCACTGTTGCCCACTGTAATAGCCCTGCAAGTCCACACACACACACACACACACACACACATTGAAGCTTACAGATTCTTCCTTGGGCTGCTTTCACACACGTACAGAGAAGCTCACGTCAACTACATCTGCACCCATACAGACACTTACATCTGCTAAATTCACATACATCTGGACATAAAGCAGCTCTCACAGGCTACGTTCATGCAGACGCAGGTGCAAAGACCTGCAAGCTTGTGCTTGCAGGAAATCACATATGCTACATTGACACATACATACAGTGTATCACAAAAGTGAGTACACCCCTCACATTTCTGCAAATATTTCATTATATCTTTTCATGGGACAACACTATAGACATGAAACTTGGATATAACTTAGAGCAGTCAGTGTACAGCTTGTATAGCAGTGTAGATTTACTGTCTTCTGAAAATAACTCAACACACAGCCATTAATGTCTAAATGGCTGGCAACATAAGTGAGTACATCCCACAGTGAACATGTCCAAATTGTGCCCAAAGTGTCAATATTTTGTGTGACCACCATTATTATCCAGCACTGCCTTAACCCTCCTGGGCATGGAATTCACCAGAGCTGCACAGGTGACTACTGGAATCGTCTTCCACTCCTCCATGATGACATCACGGAGCTGGTGGATGTTAGACACCTTGAACTCCTCCACCTTCCACTTGAGGATGCGCCACAGGTGCTCAATTGGGTTTAGTCCATCACCTTTACCTTCAGCTTCCTCAGCAAGGCAGTTGTCATCTTGGAGGTTGTGTTTGGGGTCGTTATCCTGTTGGAAAACTGCCATGAGGCCCAGTTTTCGAAGGGAGGGGATCATGCTCTGTTTCAGAATGTCACAGTACATGTTGGAATTCATGTTTCCCTCAATGAACCGCAGCTCCCCAGTGCCAGCAACACTCATGCAGCCCAAGACCATGATGCTACCACCACCATGCTTGACTGTAGGCAAGATACAGATGTCTTGGTACTTCTCACCAGGGCGCCGCCACACATGCTGGACACCATCTGAGCCAAACAAGTTTATCTTGGTCTCGTCAGACCACAGGGCATTCCCGTAATCCATGTTCTTGGACTGCTTGTTTTCAGCAAACTGTTTGCTGGCTTTCTTGTGCGTCAGCTTCCTTCTGGGATGACGACCATGCAGACCGAGTTGATGCAGTGTGCGGCGTATGGTCTGAGCACTGACAGGCTGACCTCCCACGTCTTCAACCTCTGCAGCAATGCTGGCAGCACTCATGTGTCTATTTTTTAAAGCCAACCTCTGGATATGACGCCGAACACGTGGACTCAACTTCTTTGGTCGACCCTGGCGAAGCCTGTTCCGAGTGGAACCTGTCCTGGAAAACCGCTGTATGACCTTGGCCACCATGCTGTAGCTCAGTTTCAGGGTGTTAGCAATCTTCTTATAGCCCAGGCCATCTTTGTGGAGAGCAACAATTCTATTTCTCACATCCTCAGAGAGTTCTTTGCCATGAGGTGCCATGTTGAATATCCAGTGGCCAGTATGAGAGAATTGAACCCAAAACACCAAATTTAACAGCCCTGCTCCCCATTTACACCTGGGACCTTGACACATGACACCAGGGAGGGACAACGACACATTTGGGCACAATTTGGACATGTTCACTGTGGGTTGTACTCACTTATGTTGCCAGCTATTTAGACATTAATGGCTGTGTGTTGAGTTATTTTCAGAAGACAGTAAATCTACACTGCTATACAAGCTGTACACTGACTACTCTAAGTTATATCCAAGTTTCATGTCTATAGTGTTGTCCCATGAAAAGATATAATGAAATATTTGCAGAAATGTGAGGGGTGTACTCACTTTTGTGATACACTGTACACTCGCATACAGCATTTAGCTCTCACACCGTAGATATGAAGACACTTGTGCATCCAGACACAAACATACACACATGCAGACTCATATGCTACCTGCGACAATCTAAAGTAAAAAGTTTTATTCCCACTCTCATTGTCTGTATACAACCTACAACACCTCAATTTACATTTACATTTTCAGCATTTAGCAGACGCCTTTATCCAAAGCGACTTACAGTACAGATACAGTATACAATTTGAGCAACTGAGGGCTTTGCTCAAGGGCCCAACAGCAGCAACCTGGCAGGGGTGAGGCTTGAACCAGCGACCTTTTGATTACTAGTCCAGTACCCTAACCACTAGGCTACGGCTTGCACAATTACACATCCACAGCTGTACCCATCCATACATTACCACACTTGCATGTGCAGACCCTCACAATGTGCATTCATGCTCATACGAACACAAACTAGGGCATAGTTCCAAAAGGAGACCCTCTGCAGACCCACACATGGTTTACAATCATGTACATGCACACAAAGACAGCCTACAATGGCACACATACTGTACATACATGATGAACTGCAAACACACAGGGCAGGACATAAGTTAGAAAGTAAAACTACTTAACCAATCAGTGACAAGTGGAGTTGTGAAATTACTAAGGTTTGGGAAGAAGGACACAGCTGAAACTCCTCCCAACTTCTAATTAAAAGTAATATAGGGCAGGTGTAGCCTAGTGGTTAAGGTACTGGACTAGTAATCAGAAGGCTGCTGGTTCAAGACCCATCACTGCCAGGTTGTCACTGTTGGGCCTTTGAGCAAGGCCCTTAACCCTCAATTGCTTAGACTGTATACTGTAACTGTATAAATGCCAAATATGTAATTGACTACCTATATATATATTACCAATCATTCCCCTCTTTCCTCCCTGACGAATCCTCGCACCCACATCGTGCCTTTTTCCTCCATAGCTCTATACATAAATATATGGGGGGTTTGGGTACTACTGTTTTGAACACTCTGAGGGCGGCAAAAAGGTTAGGTGGGTAGCACTGTCGCCTCACAGCAAGAAAGTCCTGGGTTCGATTTCCAGGTGGAGTGGTCCAGGTCCTTTTAGTGGGGTGTTTGCATATTCTCCCCGTGTCTGTGTGGGTTTCCTCTGGGAGCTCTGGTTTCCTCCCACAATCCAAAGACATGCAAGTGAGGTGAATTGGAGATACAAAACTCTCCATGACTGTGTTTGACATTAAAGACTTGAACTGATGAATCTTTTGTACTGAGTGACTACCAGTCCTGTCATGAATGTAACCAAAGTGTAAAACATGACGTTAAAATCCTAATAAATAAATAAATAATGAACACTCTGAAGGATTGGTCTGACTCGCGCATGCAGAAACTCACAAGCTACAATAACATTCCGCTGTCTAGACACGTACATTAACGCATGTCCGGACAGCTGAACTTACATCTGAGCAAACAGGCACTTACATAGGCTACAGTTGTGCACATACAGATACAAACAGACATTGCAGACACTCACATGTGCAGCCACTAAGACACACTTGTGCGAACATACACTCATAGGCTACAAACAAACCTATTCAGTGCTGGAATTTCTAACAAGGAGTTTGGTGGTTCAAATCCCAAGGTTTGTCTAGCTTAAGCAAGGACCTCAACTGTTCAGCCTCATATTGGTTTGAATAAAAAACATCTAGCAAATGCCTAAAATGTAAATGTATTGTATACAGAACAGATAAAGGATTGGTTGTAGTATATTTAGAATGAATAGTACTGTATCTGTTGCTGATACTGCAGTACTTTCTTATGCAGTTATCATGATCAAAGCCCTAACAATGACTAAAACAGCTACCAACATTATCATATCATCATTTTGTGGGCAATATTGTGCATCACTTTTAGTGCTGTGGGCTCGAATTTCAGGCATATGACCTGATTCCTTCTTTATTATTGCACCCCAAACTATATAGTACACAAAATCAAAACTTAATACATGTTCTATCAAGGAGTTTGGTGGTTCAAATCCTAAGGTTTGTCCAGCTTAAGCAAGGACCTCAACTGTTTGGCCTAATCGCTTAACATTAATCTCATATCGGTTTGAATAAAAACATCTGCCAAATGCCTAAAATGTAAATGTATTGTATACAGAACAGATAAAGGATTGGTTGTAGTATATTTAGAATGAATAGTACTGTATCTGTTGCTGATACTGCAGTACTTTCTTGTGCATTTATCATAATCAAAACCGTAACAGCCCTAACAATGACTAAAACAGCTACCAACATTATCATAATTCATTATTTTGTGGGCAATATTGTGCATCACTTCCAGTGCTGTGGGCTTGAATTTCAGGCATATGACCTAATTCCTTCTTCATTATTGCACCCCAAACTATATAGTACACAAAATCAAACTTAATACATGTTCTACCAAGGAGTTTGGTTTGTCCAGCTTAAGCAAGGACCTTAACTGTTTGGCTTAATCGCTTAACATTAGTCTCATATCGGTTTAAATAAAAACATCTGCCAAATGCCTAAAATGTAAATGTATTGTATACAGAACAGATAAAGGATTGGTTGTAGTATATTTAGAATGAATAGTACTGTATCTGTTGCTGATACTGCAGTACTTTATTGTGCAGTTATCATGATCAAATCTGTAACAGCCCTAACAATGACTAAAACAGCTACCAACATTATCATAATTCATTATTTTGTGGGCAATATTGTGCATCACTTTCAGTGCTGTGGGCTCGAATTTTAGGCATATGACCTAATTTCTTCTTTATTATTGCACCCCAAATTACATAGTACACAAAATCGTAATACATGTGGCTGCAAATACATGTATTTCAGTTGGAGGGTAAGACAGAGGAAGCACTGGGTGTGAATTGGGTGGGAATACAGAAAGTGCTACAGAAATCTGGGTCAGGTCAAAAATAATTGAAGAAACAGAAATAGTGCTTGAAGCCAACAAATGAGGGAGAATTTGTTCCGCATACGCAATTTGTTTGACATAGTAATACGTATTGCTGTTCCAAACAGAGAAAATTTAAACGTCGTTTGGTTTATGTCAGCCAAAATGGAAAAATAAAGAAGTGCTACAGCAATATAAACGGATTACACTTGATAAGCAGCTACACTCCAGCTTGTGCTCAGAGGCTTCACAGAGGCAAAGCCAGTTGATATGAAACATTGGACTGCAAACATTTAGCATTGTGATACCAAGTAAGTCAAAAGTGCACAGACCATCCGATTGAGAGAAGAATATAAAGAGGGCATCTGGAAGGCAGTGTTCAGGTAATCCAGGAAGTCAAACTGAAGAAGAAGATGGAAGGAGTTTGGACAGAGGAAATGCAGGGAGCAGATCTTGCCCTGAGGGAGGCTACAAATCACAGTGAGAAGGCACAGGGCACTACAGTTTTCTCAAGGAGCAAGTCGCATTGGGAGGGGACGCTGGTTATGGCCGATGTCCCAGTTTAAAATATGGTTGTCTCGTACTTGGCACGGTTGGCTGGCCTGGAGGTGTCATGCAGGTCAAAGGGCCAGCTGCTTCCTCCCAAGGACTTCACATCTGTCTCATGCTCGATGGGCTCCATCTGCCAGGGAGTGAGGAGGTGGCGATGAGACTGCAATCGCTCACCCACCTCATGTGGCATAGAATGGGCATGGTGCGGGAGAAATCACAGTAAACATTTAAAATGTCAACACTTGCACCTTGACCTAGCAGTAATTTACACATGGCTATGTTTAACTAAGGTTAAGTGTGAATTACATAAAACACAACATAATGAGAAGACAATCTTTTTTGTAACGTATCTCTAATTTGTCCCTAACAATTGTGTCCTTTTCTAAACGTAATTACCCATTATTAGATGTAAATATATTGTATTATAATAATACAATATTATACATACAGTATAATAACACATATATAATATAATAATATATTATAATACATAGAATAATTCTATTATATAATACATACACCGATCAGGCATAACATTATGATCACCTCCTTGTTTCTACGCTCACTGTCCATTTTATCAGCTCCACTTACCATATAGAAGCACTTTGTAGTTCTACAATTACTGACTGTAGTCCATCTGTTTCTCTACATACTTAGTTAGCCCCCTTTCATGCTGTTCTTCAATGGTCAGGACCACCACAGAGCAGGTATTATTTGGATGTTAGATGATTCTCAGCACTGCAGTGACACTGACATGGTGCTGGTGTGTTAGTGTGTGTTGTGCTGGTATGAGTGGATCAGACACAGCAGTGCTGTTGGAGTTTTAAAATACTGTATCCACTCACTGTCCACTCTATTAGACACTCCTACCTAGTTGGTCCACCTTGTAGGAGATGATCGCTCATCTATTGATGCTGTTTGAGTTGGTCATCTTCTAGACCTTCATCAGTGGTCACAGGACGCTGCCCACGGGGCGCTGTTGGCTGGATATTTTTGGTTGGTGGACTATTCTCAGTCCAGCAGTGACAGTGAGGTGTTTAAAAACTCCATCAGCGCTGTTGTGTCTGATCCACTCATACCAGCACAACACACACTAACACACCACCACCATGTCAGTGTCACTGCAGTGCTGAGAATGATCCACCACCTAAATAATACCTACTCTGTAGTGGTATTGGGAGAGTCCTGACCATTGAAGAACAGGGTGAAAGCGGGCAAAAAAAAGTATGTGGATAACCAGATGGACTACAGTCAGTAATTGTAGAACTACAAATTGCTTCTATATGGTAAGTGGAGCTGATAAAATGGACAGTAAGTGTAGAAACAAGGAGGTGGTTTTAATATTATGGCTGATCAGTGTATATATATATATATATATATATATATATATATATACAGTGTATCACAAAAGTGAGTACACCACTCACATTTCTGCAGATATTTAAGTATATCTTTTCATGGGACAACACTGACAAAATGACACTTTGACACAATGAAAAGTAGTCTGTGTGCAGCTTATATAACAGTGTAAATTTATTCTTCCCTCAAAATAACTCAATATACAGCCATTAATGTCTAAACCACCGGCAACAAAAGTGAGTACACCCCTAAGAGACTACACCCCTAAATGTCCAAATTGAGCACTGCTTGTCATTTTCCCTCCAAAATGTCATGTGATTTGTTAGTGTTACTAGGTCTCAGGTGTGCATAGGGAGCAGGTGTGTTCAATTTAGTAGTACAGCTCTCACACTCTCTCATACTGGTCACTGAAAGTTCCAACATGGCACCTCATGGCAAAGAACTCTCTGAGGATCTTAAAAGACGAATTGTTGCGCTACATGAAGATGGCCAAGGCTACAAGAAGATTGCCAACACCCTGAAACTGAGCTGCAGCACAGTGGCCAAGATCATCCAGCGTTTTAAAAGAGCAGGGTCCACTCAGAACAGACCTCGCGTTGGTCGTCCAAAGGAGCTGAGTGCACGTGCTCAGTGTCACATCCAACTGCTGTCTTTGAAAGATAGGCGCAGGAGTGCTGTCAGCATTGCTGCAGAGATTGAAAAGGTGGGGGGTCAGCCTGTCAGTGCTCAGACCATACGCCGCACACTACATCAAATTGGTCTGCATGGCTGTCACCGTAGAAGGAAGCCTCTTCAGAAGTCTCTACACAAGAAAGCCCGCAAACAGTTTGCTGAAGACATGTCAACAAAGGACATGGATTACTGGAACCATGTCCTATGGTCTGATGAGACCAAGATTAATTTGTTTGGTTCAGATGGTCTCAAGCATGTGTGGCGGCAATCAGGTGAGGAGTACAAAGATAAGTGTGTCATGCCTACAGTCAAGCATGGTGGTGGGAATGCCATGGTCTGGGGCTGCATGAGTGCAGCAGGTGTTGGGGAGTTACATTTCATTGAGGGACACATGAACTCCAATATGTCTTGTGAAATACTGAAGCAGAGCATGATCCCCTCCCTCCGGAAACTGGGTCGCAGGGCAGTGTTCCAGCATGATAATGACCCCAAACACACCTCTAAGACGACCACTGCTTTATTGAAGAGGCTGAGGGTAAAGGTGATGGACTGGCCAAGCATGTCTCCAGACCTAAACCCAATAGAACATCTTTGGGGCATCCTCAAGCGGAAGGTGGAGGAGCGCAAAGTCTCAAATATCCGCCAGCTCCGTGATGTCGTCATGGAGGAGTGGAAAAGCATTCCAGTGGCAATCTGTGAAGCTCTGGTAAACTCCATGCCCAGGAGAGTTAAGGCAGTTCTGGGAAATAATGGTGGCCACACAAAATATTGACACTTCAGGAACTTTCACTAAGGGGTGTACTCACTTTTGTTGCCGGTGGTTTAGACATTAATGGCTGTATATTGAGCTATTTTGAGGGAAGAATAAATTTACACTGTTATATAAGCTGCACACAGACTACTTTTCATTGTGTCAAAGTGTCATTTTGTCAGTGTTGTCCCATGAAAAGATATACTTAAATATCTGCAGAAATGTGAGGGGTGTACTCACTTTTGTGATACACTGTATATAATGTTTGTATATACATATATATATAATAACATTAACCTTTATGTTTTAAAAGTTAATTAACAATAAAAACTAGAATCTGTCATCCACAGAATTATTCATACCCTTTGTTATGCCACTCCAAATTGAACTCAAGTGGGTCCTGTTTGCTTTAATTATTTCAAGATCTGTTTAGAACTCGTTTAGAAACTGCCTGTTGTAATTTGTTTTATTTTATTTATTCCGGTCTATACAGGCCCATAGTTCTCAATTCCAAAGAAATGTCTTTGAATCTCCACAATAAAATTGTGGCAGGACATAAATCAGACCAATAATATCAGTGCTCCCAAGACCTTATTGGTCTGAATTATTTGGAAATGGAAAAAGCTTGGCACTACTATGAACCTTCTGGACAAGAAGGGCCTTGATCAGGGTGGTAAGATAGAACCCAGGGGAAACACTAAAGAGCTTTAAAAGTCTGAATGTTTTTGGCAAGATAGAAGCCACTTTTGAGTAAAAAGCATATGACAATTTGCTAAATGGCTTGTAAATTACGTTTGAACTCATTGGGCAGAACAGTAAGCACTGTCTGGTATAAAACGACACTGCACATGAACTGGCTAAATCCATCCTTATGGATGAAACCTTGGTGGTGCCAAGTCATGACTCACCGAGTCCTGCTAGGGGAATGCTTCTCAGTGGCATGCAGAGAAACTGGTAAGAATTGAGCTTTGAATAAATGAAGCCAAATACAGAAAACCCTCCTTTGGTGACTCAGACTCAAACTTAGTCTGGGGTAATGGCTCATCTACTAACACAACAATGAGGGGCAGGTCTCTAAATGTCTTTGAGTGAGTTAGTTAAATTTCTAATAAAAAATAAGTTAAACGTCATACCTATATGTCTGGTAAATATTTTACTTTCAATGTAACTGATAATTTGACAATATTAAGATGTGGTTGACACCAATTATATTATTAAATTCATCTTTCAGTATACACCACAGGGCCAAAAATAAGTGAAACAACAAACTAGATCAGCGGTCCCAAACCGTGTTTGCAGAACGGGCCGGTTTCATATAAGGTATAATTTCACGGACCGGTGGGGGAGGGAGGATTTAAAATAGAATAACTATAGAATGGAAAATCAGTGTGACTCCTGAGCTTTTTCAATGCAACAAGACGCTGCTCCCACCTAGTGGTGATTGGAGACAATAACACCCAAAGAGTTTTGGAAATTTAATTGCTCTTGTAGTGATCTTTAATTATTTGTAATTATTTATTCTTTCTGTGCGGCCCAGTAATAAATGACCCAAGGACTGGTACCGGTCCGCAGCCCGGTGGTTGGGGACCACTGAACTAGACCACACAAGCTTATATGTTTGCTAAAATTCAGTGAAAATACAGACAGTACAGAGTGTTGGGACAAAATAATTCCATCAATTTCAATGTTCATTACTTTGAGATGTTCTGGGCTGTCATAATAATCATAATAGCTACTGTAAAATGAAAAGGATAATGGCTTACTAACAGAGGAGTAATAATTCTCTGTATTTCACTGTTTGTAATTGTCCCTCCGTTCTGTTGAAGAGACATTTAATGCTACAGCATCCAACAGCATTTTAGATAATTTGGTGCTTTTATCTTCATAAATTCCTGTTTTGCTATGACAATGTCCTTAGCAGAAAGCAATGGATTGTACTATAAGCTTGTACTATAAACCTTATAAACCAGTAACCTGTAAATGACAACAAACAACTAACTGTAACAGTGTGAGCTAAAACCACACAAACGAAAAAATCACACAAAAAATCACAATCCTTGTAATACTAAGAAGATTGATATTCACTGTTGAGCATAGCAACACTCTTGTAAAAGGGACTAAAACCTAAAGTCAGTAGTCTAACAATTAAAAAACGTCAATAGTCTAGCAATCAAAAATGTGAGGAGGAAAAGTAGAGATAAAAGAAAACATGAAAATTAGTCAAAAGGTGAAAGATGGAAATGAAAGGATGGAAAGAAGATAAAAATGGTAGAAAAAAATGAAAAAGAAAGGGCAGAACCTGGACTCCAGGGCTGACGCACGGCAGCGGGAGGTAGGAGGGGCGGTGGGTGGAACAGGTGTGACAGTAGCAGCAACGGCATTCAGGCACAGGTGCACCCTGGGAAAATGAGGACCGCAGAGGCAAAGAGACAAACAGTTGAGGTCAAAAGTAATCTAATCATGTTGCTGATCACATCGATAAAGACACCATTTGTCTTGCACTGCAGCTCACAAGCATCATTGTAAAGCTGGTTTGACTGTGCTTGTGGAAAATGTAATTTATGTATGTATGTATATTTTTGACATAGCAGATTTTCAGTACCCCACATTTGACCTCTGTAAGCCTATTTACTGAAATTGACCGCTGCTATACACATTGAGGACCAGGGACATGAAGACAAGCAAGGGAAAAGACACAAGGCTAATAAGATCAGGGCTTAGATATTTTATCAGAGACATCAATATGGGTAAAAACTACATACAACTTACATTTAAACACAAACATGAAACTTCAAAAAATTTTTAAACAGTTTAAAGGTGTTTTTAAAATACAACACTTGACTTAAAGTATGTGGAAATCAGATCACATCCATGGGTGCTTGGTAAACATTTTTATCTATTTAACTATTGATGTTTCTTTAATTCTAACAAATAGCCCTAATAGTTTTCAAATAATTAAGAGTATACTGCTTATGTACAGTTTGTGCTCGTTGTGCCAATACAGTTTACTTTACGTTACTTCAGCCGAGGGCGGCACGGTGGCTCGGTGGGTAGCACTGTCACCTCACAGCAAGAAGATCCTGGGTTCGATCCCCAGGAGTTTGCATGTTCTCCCCGTGTCTGCGTGGGTTTCCTCCGGGAGCTCTGGTTTCCTCCCACAGTCCAAAAAACATGCAGTCAAGTTAATTGGAGACACTGAATTGCCCTATACAGTGTATCACAAAAGTGAGTACACTCCTCACATTTCTGCAAATATTTTATTATATCTTTTCATGGGACAACACTATAGACATGAAACTTGGATATAAGTTAGAGTAGTCAGTGTACAACTTGTATAGCAGTGTAGATTTACTGTCTTCTGAAAATAACTCAACACACAGCCATTAATGTCTAAATGGCTGGCAACATAAGTGAGTACACCCCACAGTGAACATGTCCAAATTGTGCCCAAAGTGTCAATATTTTGTGTGACCACCATTATTATCCAGCACTGCCTTAACCCTCCTGGGCATGGAATTCACCAGAGCTGCACAGGTTGCTACTGGAATCCTCTTCCACTCCTCCATGATGACATCACGGAGCTGGTGGATGTTAGACACCTTGAACTCCTCCACCTTCCACTTGAGGATGCGCCACAGGTGCTCAATTGGGTTTAGTCCATCACCTTTACCTTCAGCTTCCTCAGCAAGGCAGTTGTCATCTTGGAGGTTGTGTTTGGGGTCGTTATCCTGTTGGAAAACTGCCATGAGGCCCAGTTTTCGAAGGGAGGGGATCATGCTCTGTTTCAGAATGTCACAGTACATGTTGGAATTCATGTTTCCCTCAATGAACTGCAGCTCCCCAGTGCCAGCAACACTCATGCAGCCCAGGACCATGATGCTACCACCACCATGCTTGACTGTAGGCAAGATACAGTTGTCTTGGTACTTCTCACCAGGGCGCCGCCACACATGCTGGACACCATCTGAGCCAAACAAGTTTATCTTGGTCTCGTCAGACCACAGGGCATTCCAGTAATCCATGTTCTTGGACTGCTTGTCTTCAGCAAACTGTTTGCGGGCTTTCTTGTGCGTCAGCTTCCTTCTGGGATGACGACCATGCAGACCGAGTTGATGCAGTGTGCGGCGTATGGTCTGAGCACTGACAGGCTGACCTCCTACGTCTTCAACCTCTGCAGCAATGCTGGCAGCACTCATGTGTCTATTTTTTAAAGCCAACCTCTGGATATGACACCGAACACGTGGACTCAACTTCTTTGGTCGACCCTGGCGAAGCCTGTTCCGAGTGGAACCTGTCCTGGAAAACCGCTGTATGACCTTGGCCACCATGCTGTAGCTCAGTTTCAGGGTGTTAGCAATCTTCTTATAGCCCAGGCCATCTTTGTGGAGAGCAACAATTCTATTTCTCACATCCTCAGAGAGTTCTTTGCCATGAGGTGCCATGTTGAATATCCAGTGGCCAGTATGAGAGAATTGTACCCAAAACACCAAATTTAACAGCCCTGCTCCCCATTTACACCTGGGACCTTGACACATGACACCAGGGAGGGACAACGACACATTTGGGCACAATTTGGACATGTTCACTGTGGGTTGTACTCACTTATGTTGCCAGCTATTTAGACATTAATGGCTGTGTGTTGAGTTATTTTCAGAAGACAGTAAATCTACACTGCTATACAAGCTGTACACTGACTACTCTAAGTTATATCCAAGTTTCATGTCTATGGTGTTGTCCCATGAAAAGATATAATGAAATAATTGCAGAAATGTGAGGGGTGTACTCACTTTTGTGATACACTGTAGGTGAATGTGTGTGTGTCTATGTATGTGTGTCTGCTCTGCGATGGACTGGTGCCCCATCCAGGGTGTTACTATATGCCTTGCACCCATTGAAAAGCTGGGATAGGCTCCAGCACCCCTCCCCCCCCCCCCCCCCCCATCCCCTGCGACCTTGATTGGATAAGCATTTAAGAAAGTGAGTGAGTAACACTAAGCCATAATTGTTATCAAATAATTAAGAGTATACTGCTAGGCGCCCAGGAGGCGCAGCGGGATAGTTCGCTAGCACACCAGCACCGAGATCCTGAACTCCTCAGTTCGAAACTCAGATCGAGAGATAGAGAGGCACCTATGCAGAGTGCATAGGAGGCGTGAGCAGCAATATACCCTCCTCGACTGCAATCAGGGATCCCCCAGGAGCAGAAGACAAATTGACTATGCTAAATTGGGATAAAATGCATAAATAAAATAGAAAAAAAAGAGTATACTGCTCATCTACAGTTTGTACTCTTTGTGCCAATACAGTTTGCTTTACATTATTTCAGCCGATGATTGACCTTGTGTGTGGCAATCTTAATCTTAATCTTGTTTGGTTGTTTCAGTTGGTCCTAAGTTAAATCACTGTATGTTTGTTTGGGATTTAAGTCTTGTTACTTGATGCTCAGTTAGGACAGTATTCTATTTCGCTAGCCCACCACCACTGAGATCAGTTGATAAAAATTTAAAAATTACATGAAAACCTTGTTACTTACCACTGAGCGCCGCGTACTGTTACGAGAGGAGATTGGCCTGCTGCTCTTGCTCTCAATGATCTCTGAATTTGGACCACCGTATGAACTGTGACGCCGGGCCTTCTGTGCTTGAAGAGCCATCTGATAAGCCACCTCAAACGCCTGTCCCAGAGTCAGGATGATCTCATAGGTTTGCGTCTGTAGAAATGCATTTCTTTCATTAAAGTAGATGGCAAAATGGTCTTGGGTTTGATTTCCAAGTGGAGTGGTCTAAGTCTTATGTTCGTTTCATAAGTTAAATTAGAGATACAAAATTGTTTGACATTTAACTAATGACTAATGTGTACACTGTAGTGACAAACTATTTATAATTGACCTAGATATAATATAATATTAAACAGATGATAAGTTAGACAGCTTGCTCCTGAACATAAGTATATGAAGTCTATTGGCCATCTACTTCAGGACACAAAATGTACATTAATGGAAGGTGGGATCAGGAAGTAAGCAAACAACTAGAAATAGCAAATGCAGCCTTAAGCCTGACAAGACTAAATATAAAAAATATAATAAACATAGACAAAATATTAAAAGGCTTTGCTCTTATTCTAAGATTTATTATATTAAAAAAACAAACCTAAAAATAATTTGAATAATTATAGATCAACTTTTTTTTACAACAAGAGATTAGAAAGCAGCTCTCACCACTTCCACTGTGGTAAAAACATGGCAGAAGTGGTGGCCTGACTTCAAGTCTTTCGTAATGTAGGCAAAAGTGCGTAGTTCATCAGGGTCCTGAGCCGCACAGGAGATGTTCTGGATCTCATGCTCTGCCACTATAGCCTGAACAGGTCAGTGAATGAATATAATACATTATTATTATGTGACTTTACACAACAACAATTGCCTTCACATTGTTTCCTTTATAGGTTTGTTTTTTTCCAAAGTTAACCTCAGGCTATGAACTCTTACTACATAAATCTTTAAAAAATAAGACTTTTTTATACCTTAGTGGCTGCATCGATAAACTTGACTCCTCTGTAGGTGATGGACAGGACTATTACAGGGCCTTTTCGATGGTCCTTAGATTTCTGAGAATATGAGACAAAATTCCTATTAATTCACTGCATGTTTTTTATGCTTTTGCATTAAATTAGTAGACAGTGGTGTAAAGCACTAAAGAAAAGGTTTATAAGGTGATACAACAGTAAGAAAAAAAAGTCCAAGAAGACAGATCTAGGGACGGAAAAGAAACCATACATAGAAAAATGATATCACATACATATGTGTATACCTACATCTGTGTATTCACCAAATGTTCAACCCCCTCCTGTCCCCCCCCTTTGACTTTATAATCTACCCACCCCTTTACCCCCTTCCCCTTTAGAACCCCCCCCCCCCCCCCCCCCCCCTCCGTCCCCCCCGTCCCCCTTCCCCAGCCTGGCCTGGGATCACACATGGTCCCGCTGAGTAGTGCATTAAAATAAGTAAATAAATAGTTAGGAAATTAAATAAATTAAAAAATAAATAAATAATTAAATAAAATAAATAAATAAATATGAAAAAATACACCCAGACTCTCTATTTATTACATGTCAGGAACTAATTTGTCTATTTTTTCTTCAATAAAAATGAGGATGGGACCCCACGTTCTATAAAAAAGGTCCAAGGACCCTTTCAGGGAAAATCTTAGCTTCTCAAGCTTGACACAAGGTAGAAGTTCCTGAACCCTCCCCAGTTTAATTTAAATATTACATTAAATAAAAATAAAAAATTGTAGTCAGGTTTACCCTTATTCTTGCACAGGCCTCCTGGGTAGATTCAATACCTCTGAGGTCTCTGATGATCACAGAGCCAAGATACTAAAAAGACAGAAACTTGGTGTCTTAAGCTTATCAAAAATGACTATTAATTATAATTAGCATCATTTAGGATTTTTTCTTGCTGCTTATGCTTTTTTCTATTTCTTATTGCAAGCATCAGTGGTGTTGAACAGTATGCTGTAATGGGTATAATAATTACTAGTCAGTATACACAAAAATCTGGTGAGTTTAATTAAATTAGTTTAACACTCACAGAGCACTTTATTAGGTACGACTATCTTGTACCTACATTCATTGCACCTGCCCTACATACACACTTAGTGATTCAGAATGACTGACTGTACCACTGTTGTTGCCTTTTACACTTGTCACAACCTGTACCCTATTTATCAAACAAAAGGGACACCCATATGATCCCCACTGACCAGATGTTATTTGGGTGGTACACCATTCTCAACACTACAATAATAATTCTGTGATAAGAACGTGTCCACTGATAAAAGACTAGAGGACGATTAACCCAGCCGGTGCTAACAGGGTATCCTAGGTTCCTAATAAAGAGGTCAGCAAGTTTAACTGCTGCATCTGAAACACTTATACTAGCAGACCAGGCTGCTGCACCACTGTGTTGCCCAGCATAATTATTGTAATTCAGATCAAGCCTATAAAATGTGAATTACTGATAGTTCATTAATAAAAGTTCATTTTCTGTAGGCTTTGTTTAACAACAGTGTATGTTATTCTATGGAAAATGACTACCCAAATGACTTACACTAGCTTCATAGCAGCAAGCCTCAGTAATGAGCTTCTCAGGATGGTGGTGCCACGTAGAGACAGTGGTGTACGTAGCAGACTGGCTTGGGGGCCTCAGGCTTAGCCGTGATTCCTTTTGACGATCTATGACTCTGTCCTTCAGAAACATATAAACCATGCAATTACATGCTTACCATTTGCAATGCAAAGAGAAGCATTTTTATTTAGACATACATAGTAGTTACTTAACTATATAGATGGATAATAAAAGTGTAATTAATTATTGTTTTGTTTATTTAAATAGTGGTATCACCATTGCCAAAATTTTATTTAATTTTAATACTATGTAATGACTTCATTATTTTGTTAATTTTCTCATGAATGACTAACATTCTCATCCTGATCAACACTGCAGTAAAACACCCTGAATAGAGTGCAAATCCCTTGCAGGACACACTCATTCACTCACATCTAGGTATAATTAAGTAGTGCTTGGAAACTGAAGTGGTCAGAGAAGAACGTCAGGAATACTAATAAAAGTTGCAGCACTGGCACAAACACAAACACATTCTCACCCAACCTAACACCACCACCGAGAAGACTTACATGTGATCGTGACCTCTCACTATAGGAGCGGAGTGAGATGCTGCAGTCTTGATCCATCGCTCTACCTCTCCTCCCATGTTCTCCCAGCGGCAGTAGCGTGTCCATGGAGCGACTTGTATACAGATCCATGTAACCAAGAGGTGCCGGATTCTGAGACAAAAGGTCTTGAATCTACATACAGATACACAATTATAAAGGCAAGCATTTCTCTGACTTTTTAACTGAACATAAACATTCAAATTATATATGAGTAAAGGCGCTAGGGAAGTTGAGGTGTTGGGTGTGTAGGGGTTGTCAGTGTGCACCCATCCAAAACACAGAGAGGCTGGAAAATGTTTATGCAGAATTCAGGCAGAAAATAAATACATCCTGTCAGAGCAGGACAGTAAACAGTGTCAAATTAGTACCGAATTGTGCAACATTGAGGCAGAAGTTAGGAGAGATGCAGTAAGGAGGAGGGTGACTCAAGGAAAAATTGGGAACATAAAGGTAATTCAAATTTTCTGCTTAAGTTATATATTTCATATATTGTGTTTAATACTGGATAGAGAAAATTTACAGTGGATGATTGTTTGTTTGTTTATTAGGATTTTAACGTCATGTTTTACACTTTGGTTACAATCTTCTGAGATGGACCAAAAGAAAGTGGAAAGTGTTGTCTGGTCAGACGTATCCATGATTCAGCTTGTTTTTGGAAAAACGGACATCCGATTCTATGTGTCCACCCTGACTGGTACCAACAAAAAGTGCAAAAACCAGCATGGTCATGCACATTGAGCTGTTTCCTCAACCAGCAAATTTAAAGATGGGTGGACCTATACGGTAGGTCATGTGGTACATGTGGGTTTAAATTTGATCATGGTTGGTATTTGGTCTAAAGATTACCATAAAAAGCATAATAAAATACAAAACACCATAAGAACTGTATTAGATGATAAATTACGTGCTTGTCACCTTAAGCTGGGAGAAGCGTTTGTTCTTTGAAGGTGCTTCCTCGTAGGGTCGCTCTGCTATAGAGGCGATGATTCTCTTTCTGTGGCCAAGCAGAGTGATTTTTAACACCTGCACAAGATAGAACACAGTCTCAATCATGCATGAGCTAATAGTATTTATCCAACTTACATACCAGATTAAAACCTAGTGCTACTGCAGGCAGGATTACAAAATATATGTATGTAATAAAATATGTAACAAAAGATGGTAGTTGTGAAGTAGTTTTAGTAATGATCTTCAACAAAATTCGACTATAAACTGTGCGTGGCCACAGATTTTCAAAAACCCACCCTGTTTTAATACCTGTTGTTCTAACCCTGAGTTTTATTCATAACATACTTAAAACAACATCTCAAATAGACAAAATACAATCCTAATTTCCATTTTGTAAGAAGAAACCCAAAGAACAAATCCAAAAAAATGTTTTGTAAAAAGAGGAATCTGTAATTTGTAAATTTTCTTGAATCTTTATTTGAGATTTCCAATGTATTCACTGATCAACTGCATTATATTTTGTAAATCTAAACACATTTAAAATTTAATTCTTATAACACACTTCAAAAAGTTGGGACCGAGGCATGTTTACCACTGTGTTTCACCACCTTTTCAATTAATGAGACTTTTTAATGGTTGTGTCTACAAAGCCACGCTGTTGAAGCATGTGGTGAGTCATGATCCTTTGATGGATCCTTATTTTATACCAAATCACATGTTACCTATTCACCTGTGTATTGTGGAATACTGTAACTATAACTGTAATCTTCAAACATTTCACTCGTATTGTGCCTCTGTCCCAACTTTTTTTGGAGTGTGTTGCAAGGCATCAAGTTCTAAATGTGCTTCTGTTTACAAAATACAATAATCAGTGAAAACCTTTTCTTCTACATTTGTCAGTTAAATAAAAAAAATACAGATTCTTCTTTATATTCTATTTTACAAAACATTCCAATTTTAAAATTTGAGGTGTTTAATGCAATTGGAATTTTTTTTTTTGCATTATTTTTCGTAGGTATCAGCGCAGTCTTTAGGTCCAATACAAATCCCAAAGTTGATATTTTGATGACCATAGTTGGCAATGTATTATGGGGGGTCTTCAAAAAGTTTCCGCACTTTTATATTTACATTGGAAATGGTGAGGATGGGAGGAGTAGTAATTGGTAACTGCATCCTATGTGGTACATAGTGTGTAACTATATTATTGCTAGTACACTTTGCTCTGTTTCCACTGCACGGTACCCTACATCCATTTTTTAATCCATGACCCAACATTCAGTGGTTGTTTTCTGTGCTAAGCATACTGAAGCGGGCCATTTAAGTGGGCCAAGAAACACTGCAGACTGTTGATTGGTCAAACAGAATCTCATCTGGAGTAAGACAAAACAGACGCCATATTTAAAGCCCAACTGCATTGGATTTTATTGAAGCCGTGTCATAAAAATCGATTAAAAAGGAGGCAAAGCGGAAAATATCCTGTTGTTGCTACTGATATTGTCAACAGTTACCATGATGTGTTTGCTGTGTGTCACCTTTAGTGAACTCCTACTTTCACACATACCATTGTGCAACTGGAAACAGACAATAGCACATTAGGAATGGTATGGATAGTTCTGGAGTTGAATGCATACAGTATTTTAGGGTGCCGTGCAATAGAAATTAGGATATAGACATACTGGGATATAGACATATTATTTAAAACATATTCCATCAGATTTCTTATATATATTGTTAGTAAAATATAAGTAATATTTCAGTTGAAAAAGCTTTGTTACATTAACAATCTCCAGCTCCCACAAGTTTTTCACACACTCCAAAGTGCGATAGCCACTGGATAAAAAGTTGTGAAGATATTCTCCAAGACCTAGGTTGTTCAGCCAGGAGGCCAGTGAGGTACTGCCATCACAACCCAGAGCTTTCACCTAGAAGTACAATAAAAGCACATGATGAATATGAAGCAAATGTCACCACTTTTCTCACCTTAGGTCTCATTGTGGTTTTCTCTGCTTTGGACCAGCTATATGTTTTACCTCTGTCTATATAAAATGCATTGGTTTAAATGTCAGCTTTAATTGTAAGTGGCCCCTTGCCTTGTAAGTTTGGACCATGCTACATTGCTGCGGGCGGCACGGTGGCTAAGTGGGTAGCACTGTCGCCTCACAGCAAGAAGGTCCTGGGTTCGATCCCCAGGTGGTTTCCTCCCACAGTCCAAAGACATGCAAGTGAGGTGAATTGGAGATTCAAAATTGTCCATGACTGTGTTTGATATGACCTTGTGAACTAAAGAACCTTGTGTAATGAGTAACTACCGTTCCTGTCATGAATGTAACCAAAGTGTAAAACATGATGTTAAAATCCTAATAAACAAACAAACTATGTTGCTGCAGGTTCATTTCTATTGGTAAGGGTGGCAACTTTAAAACATTTAATCAAGGTTGCAAGTTAACCTAAATTTAGATAAAGATACAGTGAAAAAAACATTTAAGCAATTTTGCTTTTGTTTTTTAATATATTTTAAGTTCATCCAATGCCGTGTGTTTACTTTAAATTTGTATGTCATTTAACTTTGTACTTATAAATATAAACTAAATAATATGTATGCATTCATAATCATGTAGAGGGGAAAGCAATTACAGCTTTGAGACTGCAAAATTAGCTTTTATGTCACAGTTGGGTTTAATTTGGAATCATTTCTTTTGGCAAATTGTTTTGCATTCTCTAACATCCCTCAGATAAACTGTCAATTAAAAAATCCCTCATAATCTCGCTTAGCCATGTTTGCACCAGTCAGTCTTGAGTTATTTTGGCTTCAATTTGAGGTTGTTGTGAAGTGGAAACATTTACATTTAAATAACTCAAGGTCAAAATTTAAATTGGTCTTTAATTTCTCACATCATCTTATGCATGTTTTATTTGCTGCTGTGTGTACAAAGGTATCTACAGGGATGTAGAAATATAATTACTAGTCATTGCATAAAATCTACCTAACCAATGTGTTTTAAATAGAACAAGAGGTACAAGATGTTATTTCATTTGCAGCATTTATATATAACATTAAAACCACCTCCTTGTTTCTACACTCACTGTCCATTTTATCAGCTCCACTTACCAAATAGAATCATTTTGTAGTTCTACAATTACTAACTGTAGTCTATCTGTTTCTCTGCATGCATTGTTAGCCCCCTTTCATGCTGTTCTTTGATGGAGGACTCTCCCAGGAACACCACAGAGTAGGTATTATTTGGGTGGTGGGTCATTCTCAGCACTGCAGTGACACTGACATGGCGGTGGTGTATTAATGTGAGTTGTGCTGGTATGAGTGGATAAGACACAGCAATGCTGATGGAGTTTTTTAAACACATCACTGTCACTGCTGGACTGAGAATAGTCCACGTGGGCAGCGCCCTGTGACCACTGATGAACTCAGACAGCAGCAATAGATGAGCGATTGTCTCTGACTTTACATCTACAAGGTGGACCAACTAGGTAGGAGTGTCTAACAGAGTGGACAGTGACATGGTATTTAAAAACTCCAGCAGCGCTGCACAACACACACTAACACACCACCACCATGTCATTGTCACTGCAGTGCTGAGAATCATCCACCACCCAAATAATACCTGCTCTGTGGTGGTCCTGTGGGGGTCCTGACCATTGAAGAACAGGGCAAAAGCAGGCTAATAAGTATGTAGAGAAACAGATGGACTACAGTCAGTAATTGTAGAACTACAAAGTGCTTCTATATGGTAAGTGGAGCTGATAAAATGGACAGTGAGTGTAGAAACAAGGAGGTGGTTTTAATGTTATGACTGATCAGTGTATATAATTATCAGTGTAGTGACTTCTTATTTTCCATATTAATTTACTTGTTTAAATGCAAAAATAAATACAATTTAAATACAAGGTTTAACATTTGTTGCACTTAATATTTACTACATCAAATAATAAAAACAGAAGTGTTAAAATATTTCCTTCCACTACAAGTTTTCCACACATGTATACTAAGCTGCTATAAATTATAATTACTAAGCTCTTACTATTATTGATTTATTAGTATGTTTAATTGCACACAGTGTTAGAGCTTTTAGGCAGGTTAAAAATGAAAAAAAAAAATGTATTAGCCTCATTAATAAATCTGCCCTGAAGCTAATAATAATATAAATGGTACCTTTGGTAGGCTTTTTGCTGCATGAAGAATTTTCTTCCGATGGCCAGGGTCTGTGATGCCAATTTCTCTAAGGTCTTCATCTTCCATTACATTACTGCCCTGCACACAAAAATGCAGGGTCAAACAAGTTAAATTTATACTTCTGATGGACCTGTATTCCATCAGTCTCCTATTATAACTCTTGGTACAGTTTTAGATTGTTCTTTGCGTAATAGTAAGATATTGAGGCACTGTGACAACAAAGCAACCTCAAATCATGATTTTTCCTCCATCATGCTTTATAATTTGAATGAGGTTTTGGCATGCGGCATATCTATCTATCTATTGTCATCTATCTACAGAAGATTTCTCCAGAAGTATAATGGAACACCCAGATTGTATTTCCCAAAGATGAGATGTACAGCAATGCTTTAAGAGTGCAGTAGTTTTCTGTAGTGTCTTACCATTAACACTATTCCTGTTTCATTTTTCTTGTAGTAGACACATTAAGTGAATGTATTGGGGTTGTTCTGTTTGTATTGTTCTTTGTGCTCTTGGTGTCATTTTTATGGAGTGACCACTCCAAGGGAAAGTGGGAACAGTACAAAATTACCAAAATCTTTAGACAATTTGTTAACTGTGGATTGATACACACTCAGGTCTTAAGGAATATATTTGTAGCATTTTTCAGCTTTGTGCATGTCTGGAAATCTTTGATATAGGCATAATTGACATAAACATTTCTTAAGAAGAATAGAATTGACTTTTTTTATTTTATTAAAAAACTCACCTCAAAACTTATCTTAATGTTTGAAATACCAACAAGTTGTAAGCCCACATGTGTTTTTTTTACCTGGACTATGAATAAACATTAATAAAGACTTAAAAATACAATTGGTTAACTGTTGGGTTAGGCAGAATGAGTTTGTTTGACTTGCAGATCAAGACATGGAATTTGACCAGGGTTTTTTAACTTATTGCATGAGACTTACTGCATCAACTACTTTACTTAAACCACATAGCTTTGAAGTCCTGTAAAGCAGTCCCCAACCTCTTTCGCACCACAGACTGGTTTCATATAAGATATAATTTCATAGGGCCGGGAGGATTTAAAATAGAATAGCTATAGAATGGCAAATCAGTGTAAATCCTTAGCTTTTTTGCGAGATGCTGCTCCCACCTAGTGGTGATAATAACACCCGAAGAGTTTTGGAAATTTAACTGCTATTTGTAGCGATCTATAATTATTTATTCTTTCTGTGCGGCCTGGTAATTAATGACCCACGGCCCGGTGGCTGGGGACCACTGCTGTAAAGCAATGGATGACAATCCACCTAAATTCTATGACCATGACTTTTTAGTTTATTCACTGACTTGACTGAGTGGTGACTTGGGGTCCAAGAACAGTTAACTTACCATAAAGCGCAGGTCATCAAATCCATTGAGCAGCAGCTTACTTTCGTACTGAGGAAAACCCACGTGCTCCAGCCACTCCCCCACTGGCTGCTCCAGCACCCGGCTTCCTGCAGCATCTGATGACATAGGGAGGCGTTTGAGCAACGAGAAGCCATTGAGCCTGTAGCAGCGGCACTCAGAGGCCGAGACATGGCACTGCCACATCATCTTCGGCCAACAGAGCCACGGACAGCAGCAGCAGCACGGCACGGTCCAGGCTTGGGTGAGAGGCCACCAAGACCAGGGGCCCCCAAAACACACAGACTGAAAGGAGCCCTTGGTGTCAAACAACAAGCCAGAGGTAGAGATCCTTTTACTTAAAGTCTGGGTAAAGCGGACAATTTGGCATTGTTCTTTATGTTAAAAGAAATGCCTAGTTAGCTCCCTTTGTTTTGAACTCTTTGAACTTAAAGGGTGGTCAGTGTTATGAATGGAAGATCAGAAAGTGCTCAGTGAACTTCGCGCTGCAGAGAGATCTTCACATCCACAGTGAGCCATAAGAAAGCAGCAAACTTAGCACACACCCGTTATGACAGATCAAAAACCTTCCGGTGGTTCATATTTCAATTTTTTTTTCATATAAACTACTATCCATTGTCTATCACAATGAATATCTAGAACTCTTTAGAGAATGTTGCAATTGAGCTTTAATGGCAAGTCAAGATATGCATAATTTCTGCTCATGGTGAAGATCAAATCCATGTCACATTTACCAAGTCCAGACTTCCTTTCTGCCACTCAATAGATTCAAAATCCATCCATTTAGTAAAATCCGAGTTGTATATAAGGCCACTGCTTAATCAGCCGGCCTCTGATGACGACTGCTTTCTGCTCACTGCAATCCAAAAGCTACTGGTCCTTCTTGACTTATGCACACTCTGGTGGTCTAGCATGCCAACGCAGAGCTCATCATCAAAGCAAGTAGAGGAAAAACATGATAGAGCAGAATGTAGGCAGGCTCAAACAATGGATGGATAACCCCATTGGAAAACCTTGCAGGTGGTTTCTTTTCTTCCCCTTATCTCTGTGCTTGCCTGTGGCAGCCGTTCTTGAGGGTCCTACTCTCTGGACCAGGCTCTGCTGCATCCCCAATTCAGGTGGCGCTTAATCCCAACGGTAGCTGCAATCACGCTCACAAAGCTAAACATCCAGATGACACACTCTTTCTCCCGCTGAACCCCACTGGCAGCTTGGTTCCTCCTCGGCTGCAGTCATCAATCCCGTGCCGTGGAAATTCATAATCCCATTCACGCACCCTTGCTTCGCTTGTTTTATTTTTGTCACCAGTTCCTCTCTTCACTCCCCCTCACTCCGTCTCTCATTGACACTGACTCGTCTGCAAGCACCGCAGGACTGCCATATGCTGGCTGATGCTGCACGCCGCTGCACAGCGTACACACGTTCTGCTCCTCACTAAACCCCCTCCCTTTACTGTCTTCGGTTCTCACACTCTCTCACTCTTTCCCCCCCCCTCTTTTCCACAATCAATTCCCAGCCCCTCTCTATCTTTCTCTCTGCTTGCCGCTCTCACCCTCCAGCCCGTTCACCATGCTGATTAAAATTGCACACAGGCACTCTGATCTTGCTGGTGCAGAAAGGACATCATCAGAAATAGGAGCGTAAGAGAGAGACAAACCCAATTCGCAAACCTGTTTGCCAGGATCAACTCGAGAATAAGACAAAAAATGGGGGAAATTGTTTTTGTCCCCGTGTTCTACCCCCTCTGCCTTTTTTCTTCGCATACTTAAGTGCTTCCAGAGCTTGTGCACTGTCTCTATAAAAAATTCAATCACTGCCATGCCATATACCATAGTACATTTGGTACATTATCAAAGGGATTACGTCTGTGAACATGGTACTGCACCTTTGGGGGGCTGGGACTGCATGTTAAATGTTAAGTCAGCAAAATGCACCACATCCAGATGTCACAGTCCACATACACACATACACACTCCACTGATGTGCCCCCTTAATGTTTCCAATTTTCACAAGCTATGGCAAACAATGCATGTGACCCTTACCACCCACAGGGGTTTGGTATTGTTATCTGAATGTGGACCTTTTTCCATTTACACTTCTTTTGAAGTCCTTATGCCTCTCCACTCTGCACTTAAGATAGATAAAATAAGACACATGGCACACACACACACACCCTTTTGCTGCAAAAACAGCCCTGACCTGTCAAGGCATGGACTCCACTAGACCCCTGAAGGTGTGCTGTGGTATCTGACACTAAGATGTTAGCAGCAGATCCTTTAACTCCTGTAAGTTGTGAGGTGGGGCCTCCATGGATCGGACTTGTTTGTCCAGCACATCCCACAGATGCTCGATTGGATTGAGATCTGGGGAATTTGGAGGCCAAGTCAACACCTCAAACTCGTTGTTGTGCTCCTCAAACCATTTTTGCTTTGTGGCAGGGCGCATTATCATGCTAAATGAGGCCACAGCCATCAGGGAATACCGTTTCCATGAAAGGGTGTACATGGTCTGCAACAATGCTTAGGTAGGTGGTACATGTCAAATTAACATCCACATGGATGGCAGAACCCAAGTTATCCTAGCAGAACATTGCCCAAAGCATCACACTGCCTCGGCTGGCTTGCCTTCTTCCCATAGTGCATCCTGGTGGCATGTGTTCCCCAGGTAAGCAACGCACACGCACCCGGCCATCCACGTGATGTAAAAGAAAACGTGATTCATCAGACCAGGCCACCTTCTTCCATTGCGCCGTTGTCCAGTTCTGATGCTCATGTGCCCATTTTTGGCGCTTTCGGCGGTGGACAGGGGTCAGCATGGGCACCCTGACTGGTCTGCGGGTATGCAGCCCCATACGCAACAAACTGTGATGCACTGTGTGTTCCGACACCTTCTATCAGAACCAGCATTAACTTCTTCAGCAGTTTGAGCTACAGTAGCTCATCTGTTGGATCGAAACACACAGGCCAGCCTTCGCTCCCCACGTGCATCACTGAGCCTTGGCCGCCCAAGGCTGCCCTGTCGTGTATATATCATCAGTTTTGGTAATTTACTTACAGAAAAAAAGCTCTCATGTAAAATCACAAGACATACATGTTCCTTACATGTGTACATACAATACTTGTTTTTTGGAAGATCCAATTTTTATTAAGTAAACAACTATGGTCACTGTTCTGAGAATGTATTGATCACTATGTATTTTATGACACAAAATGCTCATTGCTATTATTTGAGGCTATCTGATCATCCCCACAAAACAGCAGAGAGAGCAGAGAGAGCTGAAAACTTTCACCTAGTTCGTTTAAGGGAACATTTTAAATTTACTGTACCTGTGGGAGCTGGCTGATGTACCTGGGAGAGTTCAATGTCGTTGTCGATCAATGTCAAGATCTTCTTAATCTGGTGGAGGGAATTACAAAAACAGATTATTTTGATGTGGCATATTTTTAAAAATGGCAGAGCATTTAATTGCAAATTAATAAATGAATCACTATAAATGTTAATACTATAATTAATTAATTGGTTCATTCTAATAATCACAAGAGCAACAGCATACAAAAAGCTATAAGATTTTGTGAAGACCATGCTAACACTTACATATATTTGCCTATCTTTTAATCATAATTAATAGTACTGACAGCTCCAGATAGACCTGTGTTTGATATTTGATGTTTGGCATTGTTTTCTCTGCTGTGTATGCATGACCTCAGTTCATTCAATCTCCCAATAACAATCCAAAAGCTGGATTGGCTACTTCTATATTTGAGTATTAAAGTGTTAGTTTGCAATGCACTGTAATTGTTGGTTCCCTGTCTGATTCGTATTACTGCCTAGCACCATGGTTTCAAGGATAAGTTCCCAGGCCACCACAGTTCTGCCAAAGACAAAGCGTCCAATCAGTAAGTATTTTAGTGTTTGCTGTCATGTAATCCATTTTATTAGAAAACTAAACTATCTAAAGCTTTTTGATGCAGTATTTAGTGTGTAAAAACTGCTCTGAGCAAGAAGTTTAATCATGTTTCTAGATTTATGTAGCAGTCAGACACCAAGGCCAACATGGAACATCCCCTAAAGCTCACATTCCCACTCTGAATTAACCTACTTACATTCTAGATTGGATCACCCCACCCCATCTTACCTTTACCCTCACCCTTACGTTATTCAACTTTGTGATAGTGCAGCTCACCCAGCAAGCAAGGAATGCTTGATTTGAGTCATTTGTTATACTTACTTAACAAGTTTATTAAATTAAAAAACAAAGATAAATAATATAGGTATATATTTTAAACAAATCCCTGGGACAGTGGTAGCCTAGTGGGTAGAGCTTTGAGCCAGTAGTCAAAAGGTTGAGAGTTTGAATCCCAGCTCAGCCATGCAGCCACTGTTGGGCCCTTGAGCATGGTTCTTAACCTTCTCAGCTCCAGGGGCGCCGTACATTGGCTAACATATGTATATTTGACAAATAAAGGCATCCTAATAAACCACATTTTCGTCAAAGCAAATTCAATCAAATATGATCTCTCTTCTTATCTGAAATACACTTGCCAAATGCCAAATTAAAGGTTAACACTGCAAAACTAACTTTAAATGTATTTTTTCTTACTTTTTTTTTTTTTTTTTTTTTTCCCTAATATAAAAATGTATTATGTAAAGATCACCAGTTTTATAAGGTACTGGACTAGCAATCAGATGAATGCTGGTTGAAGTCCCACCACAGTCAAGTTGCCATTGTTGACCCCTTGAGCAAGGCTGCTTAAAATGTATTTAGTCACAATGTTAAGTTAATTAGAATATAAGCATCTACTAATTGCAGTAAATGTAATTAGCATCTAGACTTTATTCGTAATTGCAGAGGCCAATTCCAATTCACATTTAAACCAAATGAATTAAACACAAGGATTTTTACACAATTCATGATTAGAAGATGTTTCTTATTACCAGCATAATACACAACATACTATAATACGAGGGATCTTCAAAAAGTTTCAGCACTTATATATTTTTGTTGGAAAAAGCTAGGGCGAGAGGAGTAGTAACTGGTCATGTCTGAGAGACTGAAAGAGAGCTTATAATCCGGATTTAGCATCATCCGATTTCCACCTTTTCGGATCTCTCATGGTTTTAATAAATTAGAGCTTTATATTATAACCTGTCAAATAACCAGTGCCTCAACAATGCCTAAATCGAATCACACCAAAAAAACAAAGTCTTGTTCATTAATTGCTCATCTCTTCTGCGAATATAAACACAAAATAATTTAGAAAGTATATGTTGTTACACAAAATTTTAACTGTCTCTTTATTGTTTAAACAGCATCAAAATAGTTTCAAATATTTGTGTGAATGTAAGAAAAAATAATAGTGTAATTTGGACATTGGTGAGTTGCACATTAAAGAAATAATTGTATATTGTCGTACGGTCGTTGGCCATTCATACTGAAAGAAAATGAAGGTCATAACTAACAGAAACTGATTTTTTTTTCTATTTATTTATGCATTTTCTCCCCAATTTAGTGAAGTCAATTTGTCTTCTGCTGATGAGGGATCCCTGATTGCAGTCGAGGTATGCTTATTGCTGTTCACGCCTCCTCCGACCTGCGCGCAGCCCTTAGCAAAACCCTCTGTTCACTCTGCACAGGCGCCTCTCTATCTGCCAATCAGGGTCCCTATACAGCGTTTTGAAGACCCAACCCACATAGACTGATGAGTTCCGAATCTCTGCGCTGGTGTGCCAGCGGAATATCCCGCTGCGCCACCTGGGCACTGAAACTGATTTTAATGATATTGGGTGCTACTTCATGAGGATCTTGGAAATAAGTGTATATGCTAAATAAAAGATGGACTACAGCGTTAACATGGTTGGGTAGTGTTTACAACAAATGTCATAGATTTCAAAAACAATCTGATCTGGTTTTGGTGAATAAATGCTTAACATATAGCAGAATGAGGCAACTGAAAAGCACTGAAGAATACAGAAGCTGGCCATGGCTCAGTAAATCCATGCATATTGTACCATGTTTTATATCTGCATTTTAAACCTTAAACCTAATACATGAGAACGCATATGAAAATCTGAAATCATTTTTTTACAAACTGGAGTCAGGAATTATAATGCTGAAATATGGAAAGAAAAAGAGAAAAAGAGAAAAATAATTTAATTAAAGAATGGTTAGAGACAGTTACATGAGTTAGAGCAGTCATAGCTCTAAGCCTCAAGGTTCCAAGGCTTTTAAATTCTAAAACGCTATTATTTCTGCAAAGCCAGTAATAAGGGGTGTCAAACAAGGTCTACACTATCGAGTGAAGATGTGAGAGCCAGCAGCAATCTTAAGTAATGGACTGATGGCACAGAGTGCAGGAATAATCTAACGAAGCCTTGTCAAGATCATTTAAAAAGCACATGTAGTCGGTAGAACATAATTAGTTTCTATTTTGGCCCTTCTTTTCATTAAAATAAAAAGAGGGAGTGGATAAAGCATGAGAAAACTCTTAAAAATACCCTGAATTAAAACTTCCATATGAAGTAGGATTTTGATTGAACAGATTATGTCATTAGGCATTACAGTGAACAAGATACATTTTTATTTTAAATGACTAACCAAGAGACTAACCAAGTGTTTCTGGGGAAAAAAAACTAAATAAAAAAAAAGATGAAAACTACAGTACATTTCAGTTAAAGTCATTAATCCAATCACAATCAATAGCCAAGCTGTTAGTTATGTGCTAACAATACTCACATAAAACAGATTTAAATCTATATTCTATATTTTGCCATTACTGAGTACTAGTAAATACATCTCAAATAATATAATAATTACAAGTGAGCCCCATAAAAACCTGTTTGTCAGAAGTAAGGAAGCTGGTCATCCTTTCTAAAACATGGGTATAATTACTGAGTTAAATTGTGTGGGAATTTGTGGCCATAAAGGTGTTTAATTAATAGAATAGGAGGTCAGGGTTTTGACCAGGTCACTGGCCTTCCTTCACATCAAATTAGCTTTGTGCAGACAGGGCACAGTCATGCAGTCATACAGCAAAGCATATGTTTGTTTAGTTAAATAGTGTGTATATGCAGGATATATTCTTTCAACAGAGTCATTTTAATAGAGACGCCTATAAACCTGCACTTTTATGTAATTATGTAATCAGCCAGTCATATGGCAGCAATGCAAAAAATTAAATCATTAAAATACAAGTCATTAGCTTAATTTAATGTGTGAAATTACCTATTTTAAATACAACCCTAATTTCTGGAAAAGTTAAGATATTTTGTAAACTGCAATAAAACCAATAACTGAAATTAAACCTTTACTTAACTGACAAAATACAATAACATGTTTTCACTGACCAACCTTATAAAACAAATTTAGAATTTGATACCTGTAACACACTCAAAAAGAAGTTGGGACGGTGGTATGTTTACCACTGTGTTACATCACATTTTCTATTAATAAGACCTTTAAGACACGATCTGTAGTAACTGTTGTCTAACTGATGAGTCTTGCGTAACAAGTTTGTTTGTTTGTTTTATTAGGATTTTAACGTCATGTTTTACACTTTTGGTTACATTCATGACAGGAACAGTAGTTACTCATTACACAAGATTCTTCAGTTCCCAAGGTTATATCAAACACAGTCATGGACAATTTTGTATCTCCAATTTACCTCACTTGCATGTTTTTGGACTGTGGGAGGAAACCGGAGCTCCCGGAGGAAACCCACGCAGACACGGGGAGACCTGGACCGCCCCACCAGGGGATCGAACCCAGGACTTTCTTGCTGTGAGCCACCATGCCGCCCGTGTAACGAGTAACTACCTGTCCTGTCATGAATGTAACCAAAGTGTGTAAAACATGACATAAAAAAAATAAAAATAATAATTAATACTCAAAAAGAGAGCCATACATCAATTCTATGCAGATATGCAGTTAAGTGTCAGGTATTGAATTCATCAACATAACTATGTGGCTCAGTGGTTAGCACTGTCACCTCACAGCAAGAAGGTCCTGGGTTCAATTCCTTTCTCTAGAAAGATTATTTTATAGTACAACACATTTACACATACATTAGTAGCAATATAAAAAGTCCATCAACATTCTACATGTTGACTGGTGCTGAGAATCAAACCTAAGTTCCCTCAATCCATGTTGATGTGTGGCACCCACTCCACCAGCTGCAACACCATGCCACTTGTAAATTATTTGTAATGATTTTTTTTTTTTATGACTTTCCACTCTACAAGATGTGTCAATGCAAAGCTCGGGCTTCATTTATTAATTCAATAATTTCAGTAATTATTTTACCCTGGTCATGATGAGCACTGTGTGCAAAGTGAGAGCCCTCCCTGTACATGAAGTAAATACATACAAGCAGTTAAGCCACCTTACTGTATGTTTTTAAAGGTAAACAGAAATGTACACACAGTAAAACACACAGTGCCTGTAATTACTGAGAAATAAACCACATATGCACCACCAATTTTTGTAATAGTAGCATTACGTTATCAAATAACTAATGCTTGATGTGTGATTACTAGTGCCACCTACAGGGCAGGACTTTAATTACGATCACTTCTGACTCATTTATTCACTCAATAATTTCAGTAATCGCTTTATCCGGGTCAGGGTCACAGTGATCTGAAGCTTATTCCAGGAACACAAGGCAACACAAGATGAAAATACACACTAGAAATAGCACTCAAGACGCTACACAACAGACTTATTCATACTCACTCATACTTCAGACCAAATTTAAATCCTTCACCTGCCTAAAAACATGCAGAATGTGGATTGTCTATTTTGCCCTGTGAATAATTGTGAAGGCATGATTATGTGGCACAATGAATTAACAACCTGGCCCCACCATGACCCGGATAAGAATCAAGCAGTATGAATAAGTAATAAATAAAATACAAAAAGATCTGTAGCTTTACCCATGTTACCTATAGATTAACTTCTGTCTTACTCACTTTTACTGCAAATGCCTGTGTAACTCAAGGCTATTGCTGTCAGATTTATTTCCCAGGAAAATGTGAATTTAAACCTGGAGGGGAAACAGCACTGGTGGACTAATAAAAAACAGGATGACCCTGTGAGCCGGACACTCCACCTCAGACCTGCCTGACAAAATATAAAACTTTCACTAAACATCACTATGTGCCTTTATTAAGTCCTCTATTTAATATTTGTCATATAGAGCCGCATCTAAAGAAACATTAGAGGATGACAAAATTCTTATCTTATTGAGGGGAATCAAACATAGTTTAGAATATATAATCCTAAATGTCCCAAAAAAATACAATATAATACAGAGGCACATAAATAAATATAATGTGTGATCACGACTTAGTAAGGCATGGTAACGAGATATAGAAAGATGATATAGCCTGGTTTGGGTGAACACTTGGAGCATTAGCGTATAGAAGAAGAAGAAGATATACTTTATTTGTCATATATACATATACAGATGTACAGTACAATGAAATTCTTTCTTCGCATATCCCAGCTTGTTTGGAAGCTGGGGTCAGAGCGCAGGGTCAGCCATTGTACTGCACCCCTGGAGCAATCAGGGTTAAGGGCCTGCTCAAGGACCAAAAGCTCTACCCACTAGGCTACCACTGTCCCAATATATTTATATATTTAATATATATATATTCTTTTTTTTTTTTCAATATAATTAAGCTATTTATATAAAGCTTGGCTTACCTTTCCTGGACAGTTATTTACTTAAATTCCCCCGTGAGCATATATTAGATTCTGTACGCTTTATGTTAGCTGTGGCCAAAATAAAAGAATCGAGTTGCCAAGCCTTACCTTACTAAGTCATGGGTACAACCCAATGATCATACCCCTACAACCTTCTAAGTTGTGGCCATTATTTTTAATTATATGAGATGCTAGAATGCCATGGTAGTCTAATACACTAGCCCATCACTGCAGAAAGTTTGAGCTCTTAAATTTCAAGTGCCTGGCCTGGCACTTATACACAATTGGTTGTGTCTAAAGAAAGTGAGGTCAGACAGATTTTTAAGGTGTCAGCACAAGCAGTGGAGTAACATGTTAAGTCAACGTGGTTTGGCTTGTTGTAAGAATCCACTAATGCTGCTGTTGTAAAGCCAGTAGTGCCAATGTGTGATGGAACAGGCAACAGAGGATTATAATAGGGAACTGAAAAAAATATATGAAAAAATAATAATAATAATTGCACTACACACAATGAATTGTATTGTTATAAACTAATAAATGCATGCCAAGGTAGCAAACTGATGTTGACCCATCTTTCGGTGGCATTGACCTTCAATTTCCAATGTCAAACGTTGGCAATGAACCCAAAGATTTAAAACCATAGCTCTAACTTAACATTAAACATTTAAAATTAATGTTTTAGAAGCAGTTTGACATACTGTTAAACGCAGAAGTGTTTGGGATGCCATCTATTGCAATGACTAGTATTTCTTTGACCTCTACATTTAAAAGACATTAAACTGGCTTATTAGTTTAATGTTGGGCTAAATGTCAGATGTCTACCTGGGTAGCCCAAGCTCATTTTGGCAATGTTTATAACAAATGTCTGCAAACACTTTCTCCACACATGCGTTTGTATAATGAGATCACGTTTAACCCCATAAGAATGCTGTTTTTAATTTAGTTTAGCTTTAAGCATCAGGAGAGACAGGTATCAAATCAGCCTGTCTTGACAACTTCACCCTGAGCCTCCCCTTCAAAAGAGACTTGTATCCCTCTAGTGCAGGCATATAATAGATCCACATTATACTTATTGTGTGAAAGCAAGGCACTGAAAGGGTTTTTTCTCTTTGCAGCAAATATGACATGCAGATAAACAGCATGTTAGCATATTTATCAACAGGTACACAGTTAATAGTCACCCACAGTGTGCAAATTGTTAATAAAACAGGTCGGAATGTCAGGGCAGCAGTCTTGGTTTTGATCAACACTAAAACCTTTAAGAAAAAGAAAGAAACAAGAAAGGAAAGGGGAGGGAAATGGGGAAAAGCAGTTGTGTGCTAAGCGTGGGCTGACCCTTGGGAAGGTGCCTTGAGAAGATGTGGAATGACAGCTTAGGCCCAATTAGCCCTCTACGCCATGTCCAATGTGGAGGAGCAAGCAGGAGGGAGCGATGGGCCCAGCCATGCATTCAATGCTCAGCCACAGGCACTTGCAATATCTTGTCTGCTACCTTATTCCACCTCCTCTTCTATACACCATCATCTCACACTTTTACTTCCGTTTCAACAGTTCTAAGCCTTACCTCATCCCACTCAGAGGTGAATGAAGGCAGTCGCTTCATTTGGGACCTCTCTGTCTTGTAATTGAAAACTGATTCACTCTTTCCACCAAGATTCATTTCCTCCTCACAGGTGGGAGACGCAGCCAAGTCCGAGTCTGATCTTGAAAGGCTGTGGCAGATCCTTAGATGCCCATTTAGCTGCCTCCTGGCTTGGGATGATAACTTAGATGAGCCCATGGATTTATCTTCACCCTGGTCCAGAGAGACCACTGTGGCATAATTTGGGTCAGTATCCAGAGATAGAGTGGACATGCCTGGTGTCCCCTGTTGTAAGACAAATACTTTCTTTATCCATTTCTAATCTCCAGACAGATGTGGTGGTTCAATCTGAAGAAAAAAAAAAAAAACTAATCCTGTTTTACCCTTGCTGTATGCTTGCAATTAATCGTTGTATTGTTGCTATATGTTTATGAAATGGTGAGCATGAGGTTGCCTTGTCTCATGTGGTTATCAGGGTCCACCCACAGTTTATGTGCTCCTCCCTATGGTGGGAATTTCCAAATAAAAAAGCAAATTCTATTTCCTTTCTTTCTTTCCCTTTATCACAAAATAGGTTTCCTGGCAAGCAAAGCATCACAGTCACGGGTGTCACACTCTAATTATTATAACCACAACATTGATGGACACATCTTTGGAGAAAACACTCTCTCCTTTTTTGTCATATATACATATACATGTGTACAGTACAATAACATTTTTTTCCCTCATATACCAGATTTTGTTGACACTGGGGTCAGATTGCAGGGTCAGCCAATGTACAGTACAGTACAACCTTGGCTGACAGAGTTAAGGGCCTTGCTCCACAGGAAACACCTGTTTAACAGTGGCTGCATGGCAGAGTCACGATTCAAACCCACAATCTTCTGATTGCTATTTCAAAGCTCTGCCCATTCGGCTTCCACTGACCCAGACTTGGGCAATGGTTCACAAGTGACTTTGCAGCAAGTCGATGTTGGGGACTTGTCCATGAGTGCCCAGACAAAGACCAGACTAAAAAACCATCCAACATGTGTGAAGAGACCTGAAGATGGCAGCTTACAGACACTCAGCATCCGGTCTTATGCGATTCGAAAGAATCTGCCATAAAAATGGGATAAACTGCCTAAATCCAGATTGTAACTGCTTGAGAGATGTATCCAAGAAGACTTGCAGCTGTATCTACTGCCAATGGGTTGTACCTATTGTACCCACTCACTCACTCACTCACTCACTTTCTTCCAATTCCAATTAGGGTGGAGCCTATCCCAGCTTTCCAATGGGCGCAAGGCACACAGTAACACCCTGGATGGGGCGCCAGTCCATCGCAGGGCAGACACACACACGCCCATTCACCTATAGGGCAATTCAGTATCTCCATTTAACCTGACTGCATGTTGTTTGACTGTGGGAGGAAACCGAAGCTCTCAGAGGAAACCCACGCAGACACGGGGAGAACATGCTAACTCCGCACAGAAAGGGCCTGGACAACCCTGCCTGGGGATCGAACGCAGGACCTACTTGCTGTGAGGCGACAGTGCTACCCACCGAGCCACTGTGCCGCCACCATTGTACCCATGTACTTTTTTTAATACATTTTTTGTTTATTCATTTTCTCCCCTTTTTCTCCCGAGCGTCCAACTGCCCGATTGCATCATGCTTCCTCTCCACTAATGCCGACCGCCGCTCTGATTTGAGCAGAACGAAGCTAACCCACGCCCCCTCCGACACGTGGGCAGCAGCCATATGCATCTTTTCACCCACACACTAGGCGAGTGCATATATGCGATTCAGCCTTGTGTACGGAGAGACACACCCTGATCCGCACTCTTTCCCCGCCTCTGTGCAGGCGCCATCAATCAGCCAGCAGAGGTCGTAGTTGCATCAGTCACGAGGAGTCCCTATCCGGCTTATTACCCCACACCTATATGAACAACAGGCCAATCGTTGTTCATGTGGCCGCTCAGCCCAACCGGATGGCGTACCCATATACTTTAATATGTCTGCTAAATAATAAAAATATAAAGAAATAAAAAAACCTTAAGGCATTTCTATCAAATTAAATATTATGACATTTAAGATAAACAATAAAAAAAAGTAAAAAAAAAGTGCAAAACCTCATGATGATAAAGCATTTTCAGTGTAAAATTCCAATGACAATGTTACTTTAATAAAATAATAATCTAACTACTCAGAATAAGGTTAGATTACTAAGCTCAGCGACAAAATATTTAACCAAAACATCTCTAAAGATAACACAGCATTTTATTTCTAAGAATCCTAGTGATAAACATGCTTTATTTATAGTTCTGTTAGTCTGTATACGGAAACCCCATTGGGTAGAGCACACATTTCAAAAAAGCAAATAAAAATAAATACAATTAGGTACACTTGGCCTTACCTTTGGCCACGCTCTGTTAAAGTGTGGTGCTCTGAGTGGCTGGTGGTCATAGACTGCTTTGTCTGGATAAGGGAGGCTTGCTCCAACTCTGGGAATCACAAGCCTGACTTTATTCTTACTGACTGCCCATATAATCAGGTTATTGAGGCAGTAGAAACCTTTACCCATGAAGGCGGGTGGGTCAGGGCTTTTGAGCTGTGTGCATGGGTGAGTGTACTACACTTTCTTCTTTTAGATTTTTTAAAATAATGCATATTCTTAAGCTAAAGTATTTACCATAATTTCAGACTTTATTCAAGCCATTATATGATAGACAGACACATTTTGCATAAACTGATAACATTCAAATAATTGTACTTTTCATCTCTATTAAACCCAATGATCCATTCCAAACCCCTGGTTTGCTGAGGCCCTGTGATGGATTGGTGTCCTGTCCTGGGCGTGCTACTGCATTATGCCCAGAGATTCCAGAGGGAACTGGACCCAGCATGACCAGGATAAAGCAGTGGTTCAACAAGAAAATAAAATTTAGGTTAATAGTGTAAAATATTAAATATATTTTCTGTTTTCTTTATTTTTATTTAAAAACCTGTAATCTTTTTATTTATCATTCATGAGCTATCCTAAGTTTTGGAATTGGGTCCAGCATCATTATTTAAATCACATTTATGTACAGTATATTCAGAATCTTCCAGGGGGAACCGGACCCAGCACGACCAGGATAAAGCAGTGGTTAAACTAGAAAATGAAATGAAATTAAGGTTAATAAGGTGAAACATTAAATTTTTCTTTTCTTTATTTTTATTTAAAAACCTGTATTTTTTTATTTGCAATTCAACAGCTGTCCCAACTTTTTGGACCCGAGTTGTATTTTTTTATTTTGGTACAGCATTATTATTTAAATCACATTCATGTATATTCAAAATCTTCTGCCATGACTCCAAATTATAATGCTTGTGTTGAGAGATATCTAGCTGTAAGAGAATGTAACTGTGGCTTCACCATGGCTACTAGTGTTCTTAGCTTTATCATATACTTTGTCTATTTTTAACATTAACCATGCGTCATCCAGTGCCAGAAACTGCATGAGCACATCTATTTGAAATAACTTAACAACTTGCACATTTTTAAGGTGGGTGTAGATCTAGACATAAAGGCTAAAACAGCCCTGCAGTATCCAATCTTAATGAGTGCTGTCTTTGCAGGATGACAGGGGTTAGTCTAAAGTCGCAAACTAGTTTAAAGAGTGTTGTCTGCCAGTTAATTACCCTAACAACACACCAAATACATGTGACACACATGTGCACAACTAATCCTTATTAACATGGGCAATTTATGATGTAAATAGTACAAAAAATGACAATTCATGCAATGCGTAAGCCCAACAAAGTGGAAATGCGTTTTATTAAACAACAGAAAAACGATGATGTAATACATCAATGAAAGATGTAAGAGGCAGTAGCAAGTGTAAGTCCATGGTATATCTCAAATGAACAAACCCTCCCTCCACGCATAACATATGAAAATAAACCAAATATTCAAAACACTGTACAGTACCACCAGGTCAGTTTGAGACTCCTACATCATGAGCGTCAAACCATTGAAGCTCAACTAACAAAAGGCTTGAGAACCACTGGTGAAGTGAAGTGAAGTCTCCTCACAGCAAAAAATGGTTTGGTTTGATTTCTCGGCCAGGCTGTCAGGGAATTTGCTGTGTGGAGTTTGCATGTTGTCCGTTTGCCCACATGGGTTTCCTCCATGTGCTCCAGTTTCCTCCTACTGACTGCTGGTCCAAAGACATGCAGTCAGGCTAATTGGAGCTAGTGTGAGTGTGTGGGTTTGCCCTGTGATGGACTGGCAACCTGGTGTTGTCTACCCTTCACCCAAGAACCCTGACCTGGATAAAGTGGTGGTAAAACTATTATTAAATGAATTAATGTTTGGAAGAAGTCACTGTTAAATATAATAAAGAATATGAATATGTAATACGTATAGGGCAGATTTACAGTACCATGTGCACTCTATTGTACAAACAACCATCCCTATCAATATTTCAGGATGATTATACATTGAAATCAAATTTAAAAGTGTTTGATTAACACCAGGATAAAGTCAAGCTTCTTCCTTGGCCTTTTGTAAATTTTAAGTAGCAAATTGCAAAGTAGATATCCTACATCACTACTGCAAGAAAAATATTTTCATAACTAAAGCAAGTACTCCAGCAATCCACTACATACATTCAGGGCTTGTATAAGAGGATTGCATTTTGTGTAAATAGTGGTAAAAAGTGGCCCTATTCCTTATTTTGGGGGTTTTTGGTCTGTTGGTCCTGGATTCTGTAAAATTGATTTGAGACAATGTTCATTGTAATATAAATAAATTTAACTTGACTTGATACACATAACTTATTCTGTACAATACCTGCACATCTGGACATTAAAAAATTATTCTTATTCTAAATTGAAATGTTATATGCCGGAATAATACTTGAAACATTTACATTAACGGACTCACAGTAGATTATATTTTATTGCTGTATATCTGTACATTCATAACTTTATATGTATATATTGAACAGATGGTGCTAGTTTTATGTAAGATTTATGTAAGCAAATGTGTGTTTTGTATTTAATGTGTGTTAAGGGACTATGCAGGGACTTTATAACCAACAGCAAAATTTGAGCAATGACTTATCGGTTAACCAGTTAATCATTTACATCCCCAAAACGGTGACAAAAACTATTTTCTTTGTAACATTTATTTAATTACTTGTTTTACACTTTTACTCTGTTCTTGACTGACAAATAGTAGAACAGTGCAGATGAGAAAATCGATTATAAATATTGAGGTTTATACAATTTGCTAAAAAAGCAGACTTAAAGGTTGCAAAACAGTATGTGAATGGTTGCGATTGAATGTTTTTATGTGTTGTTACATCCCCTGAAACATGTAATTTTTTTTATTTTGACGTTTTAACTACATCAACACAATGTTGCAAATGTCAAAATTAGCAGTTATCTGAACTTCACCACGTGGTTGTGTTTGCTGAAAATATTAAATACACTTTGTGCTGCTCGTCGATGCAAACGCAAACTATTCAGCAATGCAACTGCAATGCAAAACATTTATTAAAATAAATTAATAAATAAATAACGCGTGTGGGTGTGTGTGCGTGCGCGTCTGCGCGGGCACGCGCTTACCGCACTCGAATAGCAACAGCTGACGTCGGGCGCAGTGACGTCAGGTCGTAGCGCTGTGCCATGCGTGCTGAGAGCTGGCACTGTGTCGCTAGAGCCTTTATGCTGTTGTTATGAGAGAACGAGGCCTCGGATTGAAGTGAAAACTTGTCCCGCCGCTGCCCCGGCACACCTGCTCATGGAGGGCATGGACGTCGATCTGGACCAGGAGCTCATGCAAAGGTTTAGCTGCATGGGCACCACGGACAAAGATGTGTTGATCTCCGAGTTCCAGAGGCTGCTGGGCTTCCAGCTGAACCCGGCCGGTTGCGCGTTTTTCCTGGACATGACCAACTGGTGAGTTCGAGGAGCCGCAGCGGCCTTACCTGCCTGAGCTTGTTTTGACAGCACTGACTTCTGACATTTTTTGGGGGTGTTTATATGCACTATAATTACACAATATTACACTATTCAAATATAGAGTTGTTCTAGGTTCCTATTGAGTTGGGTTTATGTAGATGGGAATTTGGTATAAATTGGAGGGGAAGACAGTTTAGTCCTGTTTTGGTTAACCAGCAAATGTAGCTAAGCTATCGGTGCTGTGATATAACTGAGCTAGGAGCGGTATAGGTGAGTTGTTAAAAAGTACACAGGTAACGTAAACCACATGTACAAATAATTTAACTTCTGAGCAAAAGTCAATTAAACTGACCGTGATTAACCATGTCTACGCTTATTGAGCATTTTAAAAAATCTGTTTACTGGCTGCAAGGAGCAAAACATACCAAATGTTTATTAACGACACTTAGCCAGGTAGCGTTAGCATTCATCTGTTTGTCAACATAACGTAACACTTAGCTTGTTAGCATTGCTAGTCTAGTCACGATTTAACACTCAGTCAGTATTTTAACGTCTGACACGAATTTAATTTTGTAAAATGATCTTTAACTGTTGTAAACAAAGAAAAGAAAAAAAGAAAAATATATTTTAAGCATTATTAATAATAACGTTTACTTTGTTTACATGCTCTGTCTTAGGTCAAAGTTACATAACAGTTCACCGAGCTCTTCTTACACATAATGACCTGTCTACATTATCTTTTTTAATCACCTACAGTATACAGTTATTATTTTTATTAAATGACTTTATAGCATTTAAATACTAAGTGTTTTATTGCTGGATGTAATGCATTGTAATAACACCAGCATTACTGCTTTTGGTCTCCCCCAATTTCACATGTCCATTAGACTTTGTGTAATGTATCGTAAGGTCAGGTTATGCCATCAATGTTCCATACATAAATCAAATAAATATGACTGCAGTTTGTTTTCTATTCATTTGCTGTCTAGCACTCAAAACAAAAACAAGGGCTTGGGGGTTGTCAAGGCCCTGCAATAGATTGGTGTCCTGTTCTTTTTGAGGAGGAACTTTTACCTGTCATACTTAAGCGATTAAGTGGGTTATAAGCCAAAACCATGAGGTGCTTCACAACACATCTTAATGGCCTCTAGTATTTATTAATCTACATATTTAAGTTGCAGATGTTGCTAGAGTACCTGTGGCAGGTTCAGGTGCCATATAGAAAGGTAATATAGTTTATTATAATGAAGTAATTGTACCCAGTTGTTTTCCGTACACTTCAGTTGTTCACAATCTGACAAATTTCGACTTTTAAATGCTAGTGAGCTTAAACATTTAGTGACAGTGTTGGTCAAGTTGCTGCATAAGTGCAAAAAAGTCAATTTATAATTAAAGAGGAGAAAGGGGTACTGAATACTTCAACCTTATGTTAATGTAAAGAGTATTACTTAACATTGTCTGAGCTTTTTAGCACATTTTGTATGTTGACCTACTTTATAGAGTTTCTTTCTTTATCAATAGGAATCTTCAAGCGGCTATTGGTGCATATTATGACTTTGAAAGTCCAAACATCAACACACCATCAATGTCTTTTGTAGAAGATGTTACGATTGGCGAGGGCGAGTCTGTGCCTCCTGACACACAGTTCACAAAGACATGGCGGATACAGAACACAGGTTTGTGTTAGCTTTGAGCTAGTCTTTCATGGTGTCTGTGGCTCATTTAAAAGTCTTATTTTTATTGTTAAGTTATGCATTGCTTTTAAAAAAAAATTACCATTCATGGTCTTGAATTTAAGCTTTTTTGCTTTATTAGTTTTTTCTTTTATCAAACCTTGAAAACACTGATTAAAACCAGAAGTTGGATACTACAATACTCCAAGTAGCTGCAATGGTGGATAACCCAAGGTCCCTTAACAAGTACAGGGGTTGGACAATGAAACTGAAACACCTGTCATTTTAGTGTGGGAGGTTTCATGGCTAAATTGGACCAGTCTGGTGGCCAATCTTCATTAATTGCACATTGCACCAGTAAGAGCAGAGTGTGAAGGTTCAATTAGCAGGGTAAGAGCACAGTTTTGCTCAAAATATTGCAATGCACACAACATTATGGGTGACATACCAGAGTTCAAAAGACGACAAATTGTTGGTGCACGTCTTGCTGGCGCATCTGTGACCAAGACAGCAAGTCTTTGTGATGTATCAAGAGCCACGGTATCCAGGGTAATGTCAGCATACCACCAAGAAGGACAAACCACATCCAACAGGATTAACTGTGGACGCAAGAGGAAGCTGTCTGAAAGGGATGTTCGGGTGCTAACCCGGATTGTATCCAAAAAACATAAAACCACGGCTGCCCAAATCACGGCAGAATTAAATGTGCACCTCAACTCTCCTGTTTCCACCAGAACTGTCCGTCGGGAGCTCCACAGGGTCGATATACACGGCCGGGCTGCTATAGCCAAACCTTTGGTCACTCGTGCCAATGCCAAACGTCGGTTTCAATGGTGCAAGGAGCGCAAATCTTGGGCTGTGGACAATGTGAAACATGTATTGTTCTCTGATGAGTCCACCTTTACTGTTTTCCCCACATCCGGGAGAGTTACGGTGTGGAGAAGCCCCAAAGAAGCGTACCACCCAGACTGTTGCATGCCCAGAGTGAAGCATGGGGGTGGATCAGTGATGGTTTGGGCTGCCATATCATTGCATTCCCTTGGCCCAATACTTGTGCTAGATGGGCTCGTCACTGCCAAGGACTACCGAACCATTCTGGAGGACCATGTGCATCCAATGGTTCAAACATTGTATCCTGAAGGCGGTGCCGTGTATCAGGATGACAATGCACCAATACACACAGCAAGACTGGTGAAAGATTGGTTTGATGAACATGAAAGTGAAGTTGAACATCTCCCTTGGCCTGCACAGTCACCAGATCTAAATATTATTGAGCCACTTTGGGGTGTTTTGGAGAAGCGAGTCAGGAAACGTTTTCCTCCACCAGCATCACGTAGTGACCTGGCCACTATCCTGCAAGAAGAATGGCTTAAAATCCCTCTGACCACTGTGCAGGACTTGTATATGTCATTTCCAAGACGAATTGACGCTGTATTGGCCGCAAAAGGAGGCCCTACACCATACTAATAAATTATTGTGGTCTAAAACCAGGTGTTTCAGTTTCATTGTCCAACCCCTGTAGGTGCAATGTGGGTTGGTGCCATCAAAAAGTATACAGTTTTATCATACGTTTATTTACCCTGTACAACATTAAGCTGATAAATTGACCAAACACATCTGGGATATTGTCTAGCAAGCTGTGAGAACTCCACCAGTATTCCACACAGATCAGGCAAATCTGTTATTATAATAATAATTTTAGTGGGATACACACTGTTAATGTCAGGTCAAGGTACTTAAAAGGAAGATATTTGTCTTGCTGTAGGATAGTTTTTTAGCATCTTAATGACTTTATTTACATGAGACATTGACTTGTGTCTTGTAGGCTCAGAGTCATGGCCCCCAGGCGTTTGTTTGAAGTACATCGGCGGAGATCAGTTTGGTCATGTGAATATGGTGATGGTGAGGTCTCTGGAGCCACAGGAAATCTCAGATGTCAGCGTGCAGATGCACAGTCCAGCTAATCCAGGCATGTACCAAGGCCAGTGGAGAATGTGTACAGCTACTGGACTCTTCTACGGAGGTAAGAAGCCACATTACACTGTGGGCACAGACTTTCAAGTTTCCATGATTTTTCACACCTATGATAACATGTTTCTAAACTGTACATTAGTATGCAAAGGAAACGTGTTTAAATGACAATAAACTTTTCTGATTCGGATACAACTTTTGACAAAAGGTACACATTACAAGTACATGTGATACACGTGCAAGTACATGATTGATTATTTTAGCTGCACATACCATACAGAAAAACCTTGATGGTATACAGTTACTTACTATAACCACCAGTACCCCATGTATCAACAGGACAAAACCTTTATAGGACTTTCATTGACCAGATGATGCTTAGGTGATAAAGCATTCTCAGCACTGTAGTGACACTGCTGCTCCTACTACACTCATACAAGTACACAAACACACACTACTATGTCAAAAACAGGTTAGTGCCATTGCAGTGCTGAGAATGGTCCACTACCCAAATAAAATCTGGTCATTGGGGGTCTAACAGGGGTCCCTTGTAGATTAATAAATGCTGAACATGGGGGTAAACAAGAGCAGTAAATGGCTTATAGTCAATAATTGACTTGCAAACGGGGTGACTTTACATTGAACAGGGCACAAAAACATGGTATGTTTAACTTGTTGGTAATAAATTTGGTTATCCTTTTTGGGCCAAGGGGCAAAGCATACCAAAGCGACCAGTATGGGTGGAAAAACAAACTGATTGGTCAAGAGCAGTCATGACAGACTTGCTACTGGAGCGCTATATTTAAAACCCAACAGCAATAGTTTTTTTTTATGAAGTAGTTCTTTTAAATGATAAATTAAACAGGACTACTGAAATTTAAAAAACACACTGTCTGGAAAGGCCAACAAAGTACACTAATACAGCTATGCAGACAATCTGTGACCAGACTAATATACTCATTTAAAATTAAAGAAGGTGTGCATAAGTGCCAAACAAACAACTCTGTATTTGTTCTATTAGCATTAGTAGTCATTTATTGTTTTGTTTTTTTTATTTGTTATTTAGACGTAATCTGGGTGATCCTGAGTGTGGAGGTTGGTGGTCTGCTTGGGGTCACGCAGCAGCTGTCGTCCTTCGAGACAGAATTCAACACTCAGCCACATCGCAATGTAGAAGGAGACTTTAATCCCTTTGCCTCACCACAGAAAAACAAGCAAGATGCCAATGAAGATCATCTAAAGGACCCCAGAGGCCCTTGGGTAGCCCCTCTGGACTCCATTCAGCCAGATCAAAATGGACTCTCACACAACTCTGTAAATATTACACCAAATGGTCTACAAAGCAACTTATCGGTAGTGACTTACAGCCAGGTATGTACCGAAGGTGGGAGGAGTATTCTCTTTTAAATAACACAAGTATGTGCACAGTATTTGTTTTGTAAATAATAATAACTATAGAATTATAATAACAAACCACCAGGAACAGTTTAAAATTCTATTCGTAATTCTGAGAAGAAATAAGGCACACATAAAAAGAACCTGTACTAGCCAAGAAATAGCTGCAACTGGCTGTAAATCAACAAACACACACATTTGGTAAAAATGGATTCTTATGAATCAGTGGAGTTTGTTTTGCTTTCATGCTTTTTAAGGAAACTACAGTTATAAATCTAATGTTTTTTCCTTCAATGATTTTGGCAAAGTATCTTTCAATAGTGGATTTGTCAGTGATTAGTGAAAAATATGAGGGGAAAATACAAAAAAGAGAGACAAGGTTATATTGTCTTAATCAATATAAAACATCAAACTTTCATATCAGGTTTTTATACTATATTATATGCAAAACATCATATTGTGTACATGGCATTATTGAAAGACATTGGATGAACATAAACATCTCAAGCAGATTTAGTTCAGCTGTCAAAATGTAGATTTTAAGTGGTAGCCAGTAGTAAGCAGCTCTGTAAAGGGCTAACCAAACCAGCCAATCAGAATACAAAGATGCAGTTGGTTTAACTGTCTGCATTAATCAAACCATCATTTTTTTGTCAGTTAATGGTTTCCTCTATAATCACTAACATCCCTGGCACAGCCTATTTTAGTATTGTTGCTGAGTATGTGCTTCCCTTAATGGGCACCTTTTACACATCTTATAATGGCTACTTTCAGCATGATAACGGGTGAAGTCATACCAAACCGGTTCTACAAACATGACAGTGAGTTCAGTGTACAAACCTTATTTTCAGAACATGTTTGTTATGTTTAGAGCACTATTAAATTCACGTGGAAATTTGCTTAATTTCACAGCAGTCATTAAAAAACCCTCATAAACTGAATGGTAAAATAAATAGAAGCTACAATACACAGCACAGCCTACCTTAATAGTTGAAGGACGACATTCTGCATCTACTGAATTGGTTGGGAGTTTTCCAAACTTAGTTACCTGAGGAGTATTATTAGCTGCTTTAAACTTGTTGGACATCTTGGACATTTATTTAACCAATTGCTAGTGTAACCGAGCATCCTTAGAGTTTGCTGAGTTTATAAAGAAAGAAATAAACTGTACATAGACAAACTATCGGGAGCATAATACTTTACTGGCTTGTTCTTGTGAGCACAGACTACGTGATGATCATGTTGAGAAACACACTTTTACATTGACTATGGAATCCCCAAAGGGACAAAATGCACTCAATACATAAACACACACATCAAACTTTGTCAGTACCCTACACCACAGAAAGGTCTGTTACACTACCTTAATTATGATGCCATATGATTGCTAGGACTGCCGCATATTGCCCCTCATATTTCGTACACTTTGCGAATAAAATATGTTTACTCGCTAAACACAAACCTTAAATTTTGAATTTCACTGCAGATTGCATATTTCATGGTCAGTGACGCTTTTTTCACAGCCGTGAATTAGCTAGGGCCTTAGTTATTTATAATCCTCTAAACCACTCTGGTCCCAAAAAGGTGTGTACGAAAATTATATTTTGCATAGGTAAGCTTTAGTTCACTGTTAGAAATCTATCAAAATATAAAACACATCACTGAGCTTTGGATCAAACAGTCTTTGTGCTTTATTGATTAATAACAGCTTAACAGAGAACATGGCAGTAATGAAGATCAGTAAAATGATGATTGATTTTCCCTTTATAATGAGACATCTTGATATATACCACAATCATGGCTTCTGTTTTGTTTAATGCATAATAATGTGTTTTGTTAAACGCATTAAAAAAGTTCTCATGTTAAATGGGTTAAAATTTTCAATTAAGTCTGCAAACAAAACTGTTGCCACTGAAGGTGGGTAAGGGTGCATTACAAACCGGGACTCTGCAGAGATCTGTACTAATCATTGAAATCCATACTTAGAGAGGGTTTGCATTTTATTTCAGTCCAAGTTATAATACGACATTGAAAAAGAATAAAAAACATAATGATCTAATTTGCAGTCATGAAACAAAAGTCTTAATGTGTTGCATCGAATCATTGGGAATTTGGAATTGTAAATCCTCTTTGTCATTGTGGTGCCCTACAGGTATGGTACGCATTCAGATACAGAACTATCTGTACCAACCATGATATTGTCCGTTTCCAGTTGCACAATGGTGTCCATAAAAGTAGAAGTTCACTAAAGTTGTACATACGCTGCACAAAAACTGGAAACAAAGTAGCCTCAACAGGACAATTTTTGGATTGCTTTGCCGCCGTTGTTACGGTCATTATTTTGGTCTTTAATTTTCTGTAGCCATGTTGAAGTTTGTTTTCCATAACTTGAATGCAGCCAGTTGCAGTTGGGTTATAAATGTGGTGCTTGTAAAGTCTTATCCCGGTAGCAGGAGATCAAGATTCTGCAGTGTTTCTTACAGCATCAATACAGTCAGCTTCAGTCTGCTTGGTGCTATCTAAAAGTATAACCAGGTTTAGCATGGGTACTTAGGTACCGTACAGCTCATTTGGCAGTGGAAACAACCACTAAATGTGGGATCACGCGTTTAAAAATCAATCAGATGGAGCTTAGCATGGCTTAGTGTGATATGACTCTGTGTGGGAACCCAACACTGCCAGGTGATCAGAAGAGCCGCAGATTGGCCATGTGTCGGAGGGGTGTGTGGTGATCCGGCTTTCGTTGATACAATTGGACGTTGTGCGAGCGAAAGCGGATTCACAATTGGGAATAGAAAATGACTAGATTTTAAACATAAAGGGCATAAAATCAGAAACGATGGGGTACCAAGCAGTGGAAAAGAGGCATCCATTCCAACAGGCAGGTATATAAAACTCCACGCAGTGAGTGTTAACTTTCGGTCACTTTTTTTGCAGAGTCATCCTGATAGTGCTGACTGTGTGTCTTAGGTTTGCAGCATTATGTCATACATTCCATTCCAAACCTGTTATTACATGGCACACCCTAACCTTAAATGCTGAAAAATATTAGTTTCATATTTAAAAGGTTTTTTAGGATTTTGTATAGCTATTTAAAGTCTATAGTTATATAGGACAAGTATTATTTAACCCTATAAGTAGATTAGACTAAAGTATTACCTGGTGTAGGTGGTGGGTGGCTTAATTCACAAGGGTTTGTTGTACTTGATGGGAGGGGTAATTATGAACCTCAGCAAACTGAAATATGTTGACTTACTGTGTGTGTTAGACTGTCCATTAACACACTCATTTGATATGACACATTTTAGCTGATTTAAAAATGGCAGAGAAAAACCTATCAATCCTAAAGTATTAAGGCAGATTAGTGGATGCAAAGACCTTCACTGCTTGGCTTAGGGAGTGTTTCAAAGTGTACTTGAGATATGCTGTACAGAAAAAAATATGTAATCTGTTAAAGAATTGGTTCTCAACTCCAGTCCTTGTTAGCAATTGTATTGCACAACTGAAATGTTTCGCTTCTACTAACATTTTTTTCAATTCTGTGGAGTGAGGCTGGATTCACTACTTTGCCGATTAGTATTTCCACCTTGCCACTGTGCTTAACATTCGATCTGATTAAACTTTGACCCAGTTTGGCGATTAACTTGTCTAAGCACAGTCAATGAAACTTACCCAGAAGTAAGAAGAAATACGGTGTGGTGACTGAACTATGATAAGGAGTATCGGGTTTGCTTATAGTCATCTTATGTTTCTTAATGCTGGAATCTTTTGTTATGGCTTTGTGGCTCTTTCATAAGGTTTAATTCACCCTTTAACAAAAAGTTTCATGAACTCACTTCATGAAACTCATGTCTCCAAATGACGATTATTGCAAAGCTTGATTGGTTTAAACTAAAATACAGTTTATACAAAACTGGGGTGGCACAGTGGCTTGGTGGGTAGCGCTGTCACCTCACAGCAAGACGGTCCTGGGTTTGATTCCCAGGTGAAGCGGTCTGGGTTCTTTCTGTGTGGAGTTTGCATGTTCTCTCAGTGTCTGCGTGAGTTTTCTCCGGGAGTTCCAGTTTCCTCCCACAGTCCAAAGACATGCAAGTGAGGTGAATTGGAGGTACAAAATTGTCCATGACTGTGTTTGACATTAAAGACTTGAACTGATGAATCTTGTGTAAACAGTAACTACCTGTTCTGTCATGAAAGTAACCAAAGCATGTAAAACATGACATTAAAATCCTAATAAAATAAATAAATGTCACAGTTTTGTGCTGATGTTAATGCCAGAGGAGAGTCGGAACTTTGCAGTTATTAAGTAAGCAGAGCATTGGTGACTTATGCTTTATACATCTTAGAACTATTCATTTTACATGGTCTGCTATTTTGTGGCTGAGTTGCTGTGGTTCTTAAACATGTCCGCTTAAAAAAAAAAAAAACCCACTCACAATCATGTCAGTGAGCTTTTTAGAACAACCCATTCTTTCAGAAATGTTTGTAAAGGCAGACTGTATGGCTAAGTGCCTGATTTTATACACATGTGGCAAAGGGACTGATTTTTCAGTGACTAGGCTGTTTTGTCCATCCCCTCCTAGACATTAGCCAATCTTGTCCAAGCAGGCGCCCGACCGGCCGATAGCAGCGCTGAGATTGGAACCATGGATCAACTAGTGTACTTTACCACTACCAAATTATATAAAAGAAGTCTTAACCCAAAAGTAGCACAGTTGATATATGGTTTTAGTTAAAACTGGTATCTGATGATCTCTGGTGTAGTGGTTTTGCACATTACTGTGCCATTTTTCCAACCCACAGCGAGGCTAGTTACTTTCTCTCTCTTGCAACCATGGATTTCAGCAGCATCGTAGATGAACGTCTTATAGTTGATTACATGCTTTAATGTTGTCAGCTAATTAAAGCCTATATGAGGTGGGATCAGTTGTCTAGAAGTTCAAAGGCAAAAACAAAATTGCCTGGTCAACATTTTCCACAGATACTAACTTGGCCTGGGTGTTGAGATGGAGTGTTCTTTGGTTCTAATTTTTAAAAGAAAAAAATCCAAGCTATAAAAACTGTTTTATTTGCCAGATTTTTATTCACAAGATTTCACTTTTTTAAATGTTAAATATGCTTATGTCCACTTTCCAGCTGGAAAACACTGACACTGAGAACTATAGTTATAACACCTGCTTTGAGTAATATGGGTAATGCAAATATGTGTGTATTATTAAAGACAGTGTTTTTATTTTGTCCTAACTTTTCATTTTGTCTCTCTCCTCCATCTCTCCAGGGCTGCCACGGGCCCTACCCATTTGAACAGTCTTAGGAGACAAATTACCACCTGCAGGCTGCTCATTGGAGTTGTCGCTCTGGAATCCCCTTTTTTGTGGGGTCACCGAGGGGACTGATAGATTTATTAAAAGACTTGGCAACCTGACGCTCCCCTTGCATCACAACAGAACCTAAGATGTGGGCAAGGCTGTTTGGATCTGAAACAACATTCAGCTGGTGTTACGCACCCGAGTTACGCATGTGTGAATGCTAAATTAAGATGAGTGCTAGAAATCCTCGAAGTCAAATACACAGGTTTTTTTTTGTTTGTATTGTCACGTTGCAACAGTAGTCAGATGGGGCTGTGTGTGTGTGTGTGTGTGTGTGTGTGTGTGTGTGTGTGTGTGTGTGCGTGCGTGCGTGCGTTATGCGTGCTTTTATGCTTGTGTGTGGACCATGCACAAAAAAGTGATAAAGCCATTGAAGATTTTTTTGCTCTGCAAGTAGTTTTATATTTTACATCGTTCTTTATCTTTTACGGTATGATCTGATTTTATTGCGACAACACTCACTTAAGAAATGTAATTCTATATTACACTATACACCTCACATTTACATGTAATTTATTAAGATCCTAATAGTCTTTGAAAAGAGGTTCATTAGTTCACTGCAGTTTCAGGATCAGTACACAGACATAGCAGCAATGCTTGTCAGAGGCCAGAAGATGGAACTGTTTAACCTATGAACACACATGCAACTGAAAAGCTTAGCCAGCCCCTTTATCACAAATGCACTGAGCTTCACAGCTCCCATATTTTACTGTAGTCACTCGTGTGTGTTGTTCATTTATCCTTGAGGTTTTAAGAGCAACCCTTGGTTTAAATTTCTATAGCTCTTAAGTATAGTATTAATGTATGGGCTCAAGCATGCTGGGTTATTGTTAATTTTTAAGTGCATTGTTCAACACCATTGCTGATCTGTTTTTGTAGTTCATTCCCAGAACATTAGACACAAATTATTAAACTTTTTAAAATTCATGTGATATTTCTACACAGAGTTTGTAACACTTAATGCACACAAAAGTCTAAATGCATAAATATTAATATTTCCTGGAATTGTTTAGCCCAAATCGTGTTTACACAACAGTCATAAAATATAAAGAATATGAAATATTTAATATGTAAGAGTATATAATACACATGTATTTATAGTAATAATTTATACTAAATCAAATTTCAAATTTGTAACTGATTTTCCCACAGTGTCATTTCAATGTTTAATGTTTATTAAATAGGACAAGCTTTCTGCTTGTGCAGGATCCCAGTCCATTAAGTCATCATGTAAAACAAGCCATGTACCTCATTTTCTTTTTTCTTTTTTCTCTCTGATCAGTTACACTAAGACGTTGGAGTTCAAACTGCTTCTCTTGCTATTCTTTTGCTCACTGATGGTTTACTCATGACACCTGTGCTTTGTCTTTATGTTCACAATTGTTCTTGTTTAAACCACTGATTAATCTATGCAGTGTTTCAAGGGGGTATCTGATTAGATTTTTTTTTGGTAAGAGAAGAGATGTTAAAATCCTGGCTTGCCATAAAGATTGGACAGGTAAAAAATTCCTTCAGCATCTCTATGCGAATGTTACCCGCTGCCTACAGCTCATGGGACGGTGTTATGGGTTCGTGAGGTTTTTTTTTTAGTGTTCATCCCAAAAGTGTGCAGATGTAACTGTTTCCAATGTAACGATGCTGTCAGTTTGAATGAGAGGCTGAGTTCAGTGGAGTAACTCTTGTGTGTGTTTTGTTTTTACTTTTTTCTTAATTTCTTTTCTTTTCTTTTTTTGAATTTGCGTTTATGCATGGTGGCATGGTGAATGGATGAGCTGAGTGCATAGAGTTCTATGGTAGCACATTAAACGAGAAAAGAAAATACAGAACTGAAATCTTTTTTCCTGTATGTGTAAATGAACATTTCTATGATTAAATCAACACTTAAGAAGAATAACTGTTGTTATTGGAATTTTATGTTTATTTAGTGGCTTTTTATTGGCCTAGTACAGCGGTCCCCAACCTTTTTTGCACTATGGAACGGTTTCATATGAGATATAATTTCACGAACTGGCGGGGGTGGGAGGATTAAAAATAAAGTTATACATCGAGCATAATAAAAAACACAAAGTGCATAACAATACTACTTACCAATTACAGAAAATCAGTGGAAACCCTGAGCTTTTTTTTACTGCAACGAGATGCTCCCACCTAGGGAGACAATAACACCTGGAGTGTGTTCCTTACACCGATCAGCCATAACATTAAAACCACCTCCTTGTTTCTACACACACTGTCCATGTTATCAGCTCTACTTACTATATAGAAGAGGCCCCTTTCACACTATTTTTCAATGGTCAGGACCCCCACAGGACCACCACAGAGTAGGTATTATTTGGGTGGTGGATCATTCTCATCACTGCAGTGACAATGACATGGTGGTGGTGTGTTAGTGTGTGTTGTGCTGGTATGAGTGGATCAGACACAGCAATGCTGATGGACTTTCAAACACCTCACTGTCACTGCTGGACTGAGACTAGTCCACCGACCAAAAATATCCAGCCAACAGCGCCCTGAGGGCAGCGTCCTGTGACCACTGATGAAGGTCTAGAAGATGACCAACTCAAACAGCAGCAATAGATGAGCGATCATCTCTGACTTTACATCTACAAGGTGAAACAACTAGGTAGGAGTGTCTAACAGAGTGGACAGTGAGTGGACACGGTATTTAATACTACAGCAGCGCTGCTGTGTCTGATCCACTCATACCAGCACAACACACACTAACACACCACCACCATGTCAGTGTCACAGCGGTGCTGAGAATGATGAACCACCTAAATAATACCTGCTCTGTGGTGGTCTTGTGGGGGGTCCTGACCATTAAAGAACAGCATGAAAGGGGGCTAACAGAGCACGCAGAGAAACAGATGGACTACACTCAGTGCTCCTATACGGTAAGTGGAGCTGATAAAGTGGACAGTGAGTGTGGTTTTAATGTTATGGATGATCGGTGTATAACAGGATTCATAAAAATAGCAGCAGTTATAATCTGCTAATTAAATTAGATTTCTGTTACTGCTCTTAGCCATGTTTGGCAGAATGTAAGCTGTAGCTTAGCAGGTGTACATGATTGATCCATAATTAAGAGACATATAAGTAAATGTGGCCATTATGTAAACACTAACAGCTGTGTGCTGTACGAATGGGACCTTCTGCAGCATATGTTCTCAGTAAATGTTTCCAGGGACAAAAATAGTGCTACATGCAGGCTTGTCATAATTGTTTCTGAATGTTATTTTTTTTTACAGTTAAATTACGTCTTAAAAGAAATACATATGGTGAACATTTCATAAAACATAGTTTCATAACAGGGCTTTGACACTTTACTCTTTAATATACTCTGGTGCCAAAATTATGTGCACACCTGACCATCCATGGCCTTGTTGGAAATTCCAATCCAAAATTGTAGACATGATTACGGATATGGATTATTCTTTACAAGTTTTGACTAAACCCATTAAAAAGTACATGGAACAGTTGCGATGCTGAGGTAAAGCCCACTTGACAGACCCTTTTTCTTTATTTTTTAATTACGTCTTGCCATATCGACAAATTTACTATGAGCATAAAATTACAGTTTTGGTTTTCTTTCTGACATTAATAAAGACTATTATTCCATGTACGTCGAGGTGGAGCAGTTCAAATAAATAAATATTCCATGTATGTTTTAATGGCTTTGGTCAAACTGTTTTTTTTTTTTTATAGGGATACAGATATGTTATCACCAATTACCAAAAAGCATGCATGCATTTAGACTAATCAAAACAATTTTAGGTTTACTCTGACTGGAGAAAATAAAAATAGAACATCTTGGTTATTTAGTTCATCATGTTTGGTTGAGAATATGATCCCAAAAATAAGCTATATTCTATTTATTTATTAAGATTTTAATAAATAAAATCTTTGGACTGTGGGAAGAAACCTGAGCTCCCGGAGAAAACCCACACAGACACCGAAAGAACATGCAAACTCCACACAGAAAGGACCCAGACCACCCCACATGGGGATCGAACCCAGGACCTTCTTGCTGTGAGGCGATGGTGCTACCCACTGAGCCACCGTGCTGCCCTAAAAATAAGCTATACACTGCAAGGTATGAAAAAAGCATCATGAGAAGGGCTGCTGTTCTGCAAGCAGTATTGAGGCATAACATGTGATATGTACATGTACTGTACATGTGCCACAATTCTGTTAAAGAGCCTAATAGCTTTGGGGTCAAAAGACTTTCTGAGTCTGTCTGTAGGGCAGCTCTGTGACAGTAGTCTGTTACAAAACACACTTCTCTGTCTCAGAAAAGTTTTGTGCAGTGGGTGGTTTTGATTGTCCATAATGGAAAGCACTTTGTACAGAGTCTTTTTCTCTGTCACAGTTGCTAGTGATTCCAACTCTATTCCGACCACCGCTCCGGCTCTCCTGACTAGTTTGTCCAACCATGTTGCATCCCTATTCTTAATGCTGCCTCCCCAGCACACCACCGCATAGAAGAGAGTGTTAGCGACCACAGATTGATAAAACATCTGCAGGAGTTTCTTACATATGTTGGAGGACCCCAGCCTTCTCAGGAAATACAGCCATCTTTGTGTCCTCCTGTAGATATTGTCTGTGCTTTCTGACCAGTCTAGTTTATCATCCAGCTGCAGACCAAGATACTTGTAGGTCCTTACCAACTCCACATTAGACCCCTCAATAGAGACTGGCTGCAAGGGGAGCCCAGATCTACAGAAGTCCACCACCATCTCTTTAGTTTTGGATGTATTTAACTGAAGATGGTTCAACCGGCACCAAGCAACAAAGTCATCCACCAGTCATCCACCAGATGCTGTAATCACCAACAACAGGTCAACTTTGAAACAAACCACTTATTAACACGTATTGATAATTTTGTTGTATGTATTTTTTTGAACCCAGCATATTTTCAAAAATGAAATATTCATTTCATTTCAACAGCTACGAAAAAAAATTAAAACTCTAGTTTTAAGTAATTGAGTTTGATCGAGTAAATGTTAAATGTGTTGCTCTAAAAAGATGATGAACGTTGAAGGCCGTGCTGTCACGCAGAGTGCTCAGACTGTCTATCTTGGTAAATATTTGCCAATGACTTTCTGTATATTATAACACTCCTTGGATGGCACACCTATCCCAGCAGTGATCGTGGAAGGCCTTTTAATCAAAGACGTGTTTTTCTTGGCACAAACTCAGTTATACTCCCTGCGGATGATGAATTTATAACCAGCCATGATTATAAAGATAAAAGTTGGCATGTTGTCTAGGTTGAAAGTGTGCATTTTATGCATGAACACTGTATTAAAACATGTTCATATTGTGTAAAAAATACCTGCCATTGTATGCAAATTACAGCTTTCAAGAAATAATGAGCTTTTTTTAGCAGAACTGTCTTGAATTGCGTTTTTATTTATATGGCTGTAAGGTGGGTGTCCGCATTTTTGGCCTTAAGGTTATTTCTTGGTTTTACTTTTCCGTTGAGAGTAAAAGTTAATAAGCTTGCATTAATTACTCATAAATTGTGGTCTGATCTTTATCCAAGTAATAATAATAGGCCTCCTTATCTGCAATATGTTGTAGCATCTCCCAGTTGCACACATCTTTGCTTTGATTCTTACTAAAGTCTTTTAAATACAACCCCAAATCAGAAAAAGTTGGGACAGTATGGAAAATGCAAATAAAATAAAACTGCAGTGCTCCTTACATTTACATTGACTTTTATTTGATTGCAGACAGTTTGTCTGTTCAACTTCATTAGTTAAAATAACTTCATTCCTGCATTTCAGGCCTGCTACACATTCCAAATAAATTTTGGAAGGGAACAATTTAGGGCTAGTAATGAGGTGAAAAAACTAAATAATGTTTTGCAAAGATGATCAGAGGATCTCCAGTTTGTCAACAAATGTGTGAGAAGATGATTGAAATGTTTAAAAACAATGTACCTCAAAGAAAGATTGGAAGGGATTTGCATATTTCTCCCTCTGTGGTGCATAATATCATTAAACGATTCAAGGAATTGGGAGGAATTTCAGTGCGTAAAGGCCAAGGGTGCAAGCTTAAGCTAAACACCCGTGATCTTCAATCCCTGATACTGATATAACCACATGGGCAAGGGATTACGATGGTCAGATGAATCAGCATTCCAGGTCTTTTTTGGAAAAAATGGATGCTGAGTGCTCTGCACCAAAGATGAAAAGGACCATCCAGACTGTTATCCGCAAGTCTAAAAGCCTGAGTCTGTCGTGGTATGGGGCTGTGTCACTGTGTCAGTGGAGAATCTTGAAACTAAAAATGCGACAACGACGACCCCGTACTGTTGCACATCTTAAGACGTGTTTGCAGGAAGAATGAGACACAATAAAACCTGAAACACTAAATCACTTTGTATCCTCTGTACTAAAATGTGGTGAAAAGGAATGGCAACATTACAAAGTGGTAAATGCTGTACTGTCCTAACTTTTTTGGAATGTGTTGCAGGGGTTGTACATTTCAGTCAGAACATGATTCACTGTTTATAAAGCATAGCACATCTGTAACTTACAGTATACCGCTCATCTCATCTAAGGCAGTTGCAAGTTAACTGCCATCAGGCTATTAAATTGAATATGTTGTATGTAAAGGCACTGTGCAGGTTGTAGGTTGAACCTGCATACATTTATATGTACTCACTAGATGATTTTTTTTATTTTAATATAGCTATTTAATGAACATGGTTATTTGGTGTTATTTTCCAGCTGTGTTTAAAATGTTATTTTTCAGACGTGTTTAAAATGTTCATAGCTGTTGATTTTATCAAACTTTGACAGCTTAGTACAATAGAGAGTAAAAGCAGTGAAGTCAAACTTTCAGCTCTTAAAGATGTCCTCAGGCTTATGACAACACACTGAGTCATTTTCGTAGTAATAACAAAGACAAGAAGATTAACCTGTATTTGCAACAGAGAAAGTTTTTCTCTTTGGTGGCCTCCTGCTGAGAAGATATGACAGTACTGAAACAGTAACTGTGTACTTGTAAAATCATTTTAAATAGAAATAAGTTCTTTAAAAAATCATTATAACATGGCTGGTAATGTACAGTACAAAATTATTGCTGATCTGAATTGCAAATATGTGCTTGTATGAGGGATTCTATTTCATGTGTGTGTGTGTGTGTGTGTCAATGCCGTTCATTTTGATCAGTGTTTGGCACTGAAGTGTGGTAGATTGTTTTACTGTCTGCTTTAGATCTGTGTCAGTGGGTAAAGTTAGAAAGGAAAAATAAGCTATATAGAATAAAATAGAATTGTCACTATACACAGGTACAATGACATTTTGAATGGCATCTCTCCAATATATATAAATATATTATATATATCCAAAATATATAATATATATATCCAAAATATCTGTACCTGTCAGACACAAAAACACAATTAGCTAGTCAATACTTTATTGCTTATTGCCGGTAAGATATTTAAGTTACTCTGTGAGTAATTATTAGGGATATAATTGATGACCTGACATTTGGTCAGTTTAAAAACTTTGGCATTAATTGGCATTTTTATTGCTGGCTGTTGCTTTAATGTGTGATAGTTTTTTAGACTGACATTCACTATGATCAAAAACTTTTTTTAATACTACCCCAAATCAGAAAAAGTTGGGACAGCATGGAAAATTCAAATAAGACAGGATGAACCTGAGATATTTCATGTTTTCTCTGATTATTTTCATTGTATTTATTAATAAACATCCATTCCTGCATTTCATCCCTGCAACACATTCCAAAAAAAGTTGGGACAGTAAAGCATTTACCACTTTGTAATGTTGCTATTCTTTTTCACCACACTTAAAAGACGTTTAGGATACCAAACGATTTACTGTTTCAGCTTTTATTTTGTCCCATTCCTCCTGCAAACACGTCTTAAGATGTGCAACAGTACGGGGTCGTCGTTGTCGCATTTTTAGTTTCAAAATTCTTCACACATTCTCTATTGGGGACAGGTCAGGACTGCAGGCAGGCCAGTCCAGTACCCGTACCCTCTTCTTCTGCAGACATGCCTTTGTAGTGTGTGCAGCATGTGGTTTTGCATTGTCTTGTTGAAAAATGCATGGATGTCCCTGGAAAAGAGGACATCTTGAACTTGTACTTTTCTGTATTAATGCTGTCATCTCAGAAATGTAAATGACCTTTGCCAAGGGCACGGAAATTTAAGGAACACTTCATTTACATTTTCCATACTGTCCCAGCTTTTTCTGATTTGGGGTAGTAGCTTCTACATAAGTATTTTCTTGTTGTAAAAATTCGCAAAACCTCAAGTTAAAGTGTTGTGTAATGTTGTCTAGCAACCAGACTTCATTTACAGTTGATATATGCACAAATGAATATTATTTGTAAGTTACATTAACACTTACATTGTTTATTCAGGTTTGAACACTAAAAAACAATAGTGATCAAAACTACTGTACGTCTAGCAGTGTGTCAGTGTCATGTGGGTTAGCCATTTATCAAAACAAAGCCAAATTAACTTTACCTGTTTCCAAAATCACAGTGATTGTGCAACTAATATGCAAATTAATTCTGTTTTATACAAAGTTGAACTTGCCTTTAAACATTTCCTCCCCCACACGATATATTTGATAAAATGCCAAATTTTTTACAGATTATTTACTAAATCTTAATTCAACCTCTATGCAAAGCAAATTATGAACTTTACCTGTAGCCAAACTCAGCTACATTTTGACTGATGACTCAACAGGACAATATTGAATAGGTGTTTCTTCATGTACATGATGTGGACAGTCACTTTTCAGGCCAAAAAGTTCTTATCTATGTTATGAGAATGTTGTTTTAGAGTGGGAAGGTGAAAAGGGCCAATTTTGTCCCACTTACGGTTTTTCTAACTGCCATGCAAATCAACCCTCTCTGAGAAACGGGCTAAATAAACAGCCATCACAAAAGAGACATTTGGCCTTTCTCAGACAGAGGTACAACATCCTTGGAGGATGTTCTACAATGTTCAACCCTAATTCCTCAAACGTTGGGATAGTTATGAAAAAAATTTCATCAGGATATTTTGTAAAATGCAATAAAAACAAGAATCTGTGATTTGTTAATTCTCTTAAATCCTAATTAATCTGATGAAAATCACAAAAAAAGCTTATTAAAAGATTATTTGATCCTTTATTCATCCTGAAGGAAAGTAGTTTAGCAGAATGAGGAAAAGAAGAAAAACAAATACAAATAGTGTAAGTAAAGTCTAGCAAATATAAAAACCCAAATGAGAAGAAAGTAGGAACTGTATGGAATATGCAAATAAAAAAACACAGTGTTTCTTACAATATATTTCAGGTTTTGTCTGGTCAACTTCACATCATTTGTTAATATTTTAACAATCTATCAATCTATCTATCTACACACATCATTTTCTGCATTTCAGAGGTTTAGGGCTACTTATAAGTTTAAAAAACTAAATAATGATGTGATTCCAAACAGGTGATATCAACAGGTGATTGTAATCATGATTTGGTACAAAAGCAGCATCCAGGAAAGGCTGAGCCCTTGAGAGGCAAAGAAAGGCAGAGGATCTCCAGTTTATCAACAAATGTGTGAGAAAATGAGGAAATGTTTAAAAACAATGTACCTCAAAGAAAGATTGGAAGGGATTTGCATATTTCTCCCTCTACGTTGCCAAATGTCATTAAACCATTCAAAGAATCTAGAACAAAGGACAGGGACACAAGCCTACGAACACCCGTGATCTCAGATCCCTTAGACGGCACTGCATCAAGAACTGTTATTCAAATTTTTGTGAAGCACTACAATGCAGAGTTACATTTACAAATGCCACCTACAACTTTACTGTGCAAAAAGAAGTCTTATGTTAAACATGTCTTGAAGCGCATCAAGTTCTCTGGGCTCAGTGGCATCCATGATGGACCATCACACAGTGGAAAAGTGAATTGTGGTCAGTAGTTCAGATATTTTTTTGGAAGAAATGGATGCTGTGTGCTACTGACCAAAGATGAAAAGGACCTTTTAGACTGTTCTTGGCGATAAGTCCAAAAGCCAGGGTCTGTCATGGTATGAGGTTGTGTCAGTGCCCTTGACAAAGGTAATTTACACTTCTGTGAAGGCAGCATTAATGCGTTAAAGTACATTAAAATCTTACACCTCTGTGATGGCAGCAATGTATGCTACCTTCAAGACGTCATCTTTTCCAGGGATGTCCATGCATTTTTCGACAAAACAATGCAAAACTACATGCTGCACACATTACAAAGGCATGGCTGCAGAAGAAGAGGGTACGGGTACTGGACTGGCCTGCCTGCAGTCCTAACCTGTCCCAATAGAGAATGTGTGGAGAATTCTTAAACGAAAAAAATGCAACAACGGCGACCCCGTACTGTTGCACATCTTAAGGCGTGTTTGCAGGAAAAATGGAACAAAATAAAACCTGAAACACTAAATCGCTTGGTATCATCTGTGCCGAAATGTCTTTTAAGTGTTGTGAGAATAAATGGCAACATTGCAAAGTGGTAAATGCTTTACTGTCCCAAGTTTTTTGGAATGAGTTGCAGGCCTGAAATACAGAAATGGATGTTTATTAATAATTGAAATGAAGTTGAGCAAATAAAACATGAAATAAATCAGGTCCATCCTGTCTGCAATCAAATAAAAGTCAAAGTAAATGTAATGAAACTTTTTCTGATTTTAGGTTGTATATAAGTATAAATATGACAAATATATAATTACTATAGATAATATAGATGTAAATATCTAAATAGCTTAGCCAAATTTATGCCCTTGTCATTGTGTGGCATTTAACAGTCTAACTGCCTGGGGGCCTGAACACTTTCTCAGACTGTCTGTTGAGCAGTACAGTGACAGCAGTCGTTAAACACACTCCTCTGTCTGGTGATTGTGCAGTTCAAAGAGTGCTGTGTGTTATTCCTGATGGATGAAAGCTTATTATTAATCTTTACTCTGCTACCTGCATAAAAGTATCTAATTATGATTGGTATAAAAGCAGAATGAACCGAAGGCTCAGTCTTTGCAAGAAAAGATGGGTCATGGACCACAAGTTTCGTTCACAAAAACAACATCTATTAACACAAGACTGCAAATACTTTTAGTCTTTCATCATCTATTGTACATAATATTGTAAAATGATTCAGGAAATCTGGGTAAAACTCAGTTCACCTAGAGCAAGACTGTAATACAGTTATAAAAATATACACATGTACTTTGGAAAACTGTTGCCACTTAAAATAGTCCACCGCTGCATCAAAAAATGCAACCTGAAACTTTTACACAAAAAAGAAAGCCATTTATTAATTCAATGCAGAGATGTTGCAGAGACATTGAAACATGTGAGATATCAGATAAGTCCACGTTTCAGCTGTTTTTCTGGAAAAATGGGCATCAAGTTCCCCGTGTCAAAAATAAATACAATCATCCAGACTGCGAAAAGGCAAAAATGTAACATCTGTCATGGTGTGGGAAAGCATCAGTGCCCATTGCATGGGTGATTTGCATATGTGTGACGGTTTACCACTACCATCACACTACCGCCACCATGTTTGACGTTAATGTTTTGAAGGTGTAATGCAGTATTAGATTTAATCCAGAAGTAACAGGAACTACATCTTTTAAACAGTTACACCTTTCTGTAAACCACAGAATGATAGTTTTGTGGGTCATCTATGATTTTGCAAATGCAAGATAAGCTTTTGTGCTCTTTATGGTCAGCAGTGATTTGTGACTTGCAACTCTCCATGAGTGCCATTTTTACTCAGTGTCTTTCTTATTGTTCAGTGATTTACAGTGACCTTAAATGGGCAAGTAAGGCCTGCAGTTTATTAGATGTTTGTCTGGGTTCTTTTTGTCCACCTAGACGAGTAACTAATTTTGGTCTGGGGTTTACATTGAAATAAGCTGTTTTTATATAAATATATTTTCAATATATGTGGATATTACACAACATTTCCATATAGAAGCACTTTGTAGTTCTACAATTGCTGACTGTAGTCCATTTAGTTCTCTACATACCTTATTGTTCCTGTTCACCCTGTTCTTCAATGGTCAGGACCACCACAGAGCAGGTATTATTTAGGTGATGGATCATTCTCAGCACTGTGTTAGTGTGTGTTGTGCTGGTATGAGTGGATCAGACACAGCAGCGCTGTTGGAGTTTTTAAATACCGTGTCCACTCTATTAGACACTCCTACCTAGTTGGTCCACCTTGTAGATGTAAAGTCAGAGATGATCGCTCATCTATTGCTGCTGTTTGAGTTGGTCATCTTCTAGACCTTCATCAGTGGTCACAGGACGCTGCCTACAGGGCGCTGTTGACTGGCTATATTTTTGGATGGTGGACTATTCTCAGTTCAGCAGTGACAGTGAGGTGTTTAAAAACTCCAGAAGTGCTGCTGTGTCTTATCCACTCATACCAGCACAACACACACTAACACATCACCATGTCAGTGTCACTACAGTGCTGAGAGTGATCCAACACCTAATAATAATACCTGCTCTGTAGTGGTCCTGACCATTGAAGAACAGCATGAAAAGGGTCTAACAAAGCATGCAGAGAAACAGGTGGACTACAGTCAGTAATTGTAAAACTACAAAGTGTTTCTATATGGTAAGTGGAGCTGATAAAATGGACAGTGTGTGTAGAAACAAGGAGGTGGTTTTATGGTTATGGCTGATTGGTGTACATGAATGCCTGAAAATAAGAAAAATCATATGTTTGCATACAGCCTTTTTATATGTGTTAATAAATTTGCATAAATCAATTAAATATATATGCAAACATATATGGATACAATGTATAATACCCTATAAAAATGTATCCTATAGATACATTTAATATATGTACATACACACATTTTATTATGGGTATTTCATATATGTTATAAACCTACATCTACATATATTACATATATCCAGAGAATACATGTATGTTATAATAATATATCACCTTGCATGTAACATATGTGGAAACACTATTATTGATATAGGGTCATATATTACATTTCCGTATGGGCAGCCACTCCTGGGAAGATTTAGCACTGTTCCAGTTTTTCTTCACTGGTGGATAGGTCATGGCTTACCTTCTAACTTTAGTCACATTGCCAGACAGGTTCTATTTAAATGATGTTTAGATTCAACAGGTCTGGTAGCAATCATGCCTGGGTGTGTCTACTAAAATTTAATTTGGTTATCTGGTTGATTTAGTAGCTAAGAGGGTAATTGCTTGTTTCAATATCAAACAGGGCCAGTGATAGCTCAGTGCTTAAGGTACTGGACTAGTAAACAGAAGGTTGCCGGTTCAAGCCCCGCCACTACCAAGTTGCCACTGTTGGTCCCTGAGCAAGGCCCTTAACCCTCAATTGCTCATCGTGTTCTGCTCATTGTGTGTAAGTCACTTTGGATAAAAGTGTCTGCTAAATGCTGAAAAAAAAAAAAACAATACCAGGTAGATATAAACAGCATTTTTCGTTCAATAGATCATATTATCACTTTAAAAACATTTTACATTTACATGTATTATAAAAGTGACAAATATGCAAACGTAATTGTTCCAGAAATTGTTCCATTTACTGAAAAGTTCATTGTTACTTAAACAAGACAATGATAGGCCTTATTATATACATCCTACAACACTGTAACCTAATAAACAAAGAGTGGGTGTGCTTGACTGGCCTGCCTGCAGTCCAGATCCGTCTCCTATTAAAAATGTGTTGTGTATCATAAAGAGGTGTATCATACAATGATTAACACAGACTGTTGAGCAGCTGATGTCCTATATCAAGTAAGAATGGGCAAAAGGAAAGATGATGTAACACAGTGGTAACAAAAGCTTTTTTGAGTCTGTTGCAAGTATCAATACCTAAATTTGTTTATATTTACAAAATACAAAAACATTGGTCTGTGAAAAGACTGGAATTCTTTCTCTTTGTACTTTTGTCAGGTAACTAAAGGTTAAGGATAATTTACAAATTATAGATTTTATTTTTCATTTTGCACAATGTCCCAACTTTTCCGGAAAAGGGTTTGTAAGTAAAATGCAAATAAAACGCATGAAGCACAGCATATGTGTGAGTAAGCCATGGTTTGCCTTGGTGTGTCTGTTTAACTGTGCAAACAGCACATTGCAGTGCAATTAAAGATAAATAATCAGCACACCAACACAGACACAAAACTCTCCTTCTTGTTGTTGGTATTGATTAAAATAAATATTTTATGAACACAGTTTCAAAGAAATTGTTACAGTAAGTAAAATCTAAACAAAAACATGACAATTTCCATAATTAAGTTGCATAATTAAGTTTCTTTTGCAGATATTTTATTAACAACTGTGCAAAATTGGATGTTGGATATTGGGATGTGTGTATTCAAATTACATTTACAGATTTGACGTTTTTTGTCGCAATTGTGACTAAACACAATAAAGGTATTTAAGGGTTAATGCCCCAACAATGTCAACTGGGTGGTTGTGGGGCTTGAACCAGTGACATTCCAATCTATAGACTTTAATCCATAAGTATAGGAATATGGGCAAATTAAGGCCAGTAAAATTTCATCAATCATTTTATCCTGGTCAGGGTTGCGACATGTTTGGATCCCTTGGAAAACACTGGCAGTAAGGCGGTAATACCCTGGACAGGGCATCAATTCATCGCAGGGCTTCTGCCATATCTCCCCTTCAGACACAGCCAATCATGTCTGTGTAGATCCTTGGCCGGCTGATATCTCCTCCGAGATTAAAAGCCCACATTTCATTTAATGTTAGGGTACATATGCATTTAAGAGCAAAATTTGCTGCCATCTAGATAACATCTTTTTTCAGAGACACAATACCAAGCCACATTCTGCATGTGTTACAACAGTGTGACTTAGTTCTACAATGGTCTGTCTGCAATCCAGACCCGTCTATTATTAAAAACTTGTGGAGCATTATGAAACACAAAATACAAGAGTCAAGCAGTACAAAAAAAAAAAAACATAATTGATGTCCTCAGTTCCCAAACAATAACAATACATTGGTAACGGGAAAAGGAAAGTCCCAACTTTTTTGGAATGTGTTGCAGCAGTCAAATTTGGAATGAGTGTACAAAGTTGTTTAACTTAAATATCTTGCATTTTTTACTGTTTTTCAACTGTCCCAATATTTTTATTTGTATGTGTTGTACCTGCCTACCTACATACCTTTCCAACCACTTTTGCTCTATCCATCCATCCACCCATCTATCTACACTGCATGGCCAAAAGTATGCGGACACCCCTCCCAAACCATGTGTTCTGTTGACATTGACTTTACTGCCTTGATATTTGGGGTCCCAGAGACCCGAGTGTCGTGTGTGTAAATTGGAGATTTTGTAAAGGTGTGTGTGTGTGTGTGTGCGTGTGTGTGTGTGTGTGTGTGTGTGTGTGTGTGTGTGTAAAAGAGAATCACCCTAAACACCAGACAGAAGCAAAAACTATATGAAAATCTACAGTATGGCCTTTAATCATGTATTCTAGCTGGGTCTTTGAGACCCCAAAACAAAGTATATGAATTAGGGGGTGTTTGGAACACAATATCAATATTAAAATATTGTTTATGTGCAGTTTCCATAAAATTAGAAAAAGGCATGAAGTATTAAGCTGATTGAAAAATGTTAAGGATATTTTGTGAGCTGGTAAAAAGGCTCTGGGGTCTCAGGGACCCCAAACAGAACATGAGGGCATTATTGATTTAAACTCCTTGCTTACAGGTGTATAGAATGGATTATATTCTTTTATAGATTTGTATATGATTACGTTGTCAAGGCTCTTTATACATCTATACATCTACATACATATATATATATGCATTTTCTCCCCTTTTTAGCATATCCAATTGCCCGATTGCATCACACTTCCTCTCCGCTAATGCCCACCCCTGCTCTGATTTGAGGAGAACGAAGCTAATCCACGCCCCCTCCGACACGTGGGCAGCAGCCGTATGCATTTTTTCACCCACACTTGGGTGCGAATCAGCCTTGCGTACGGAGAGAAACACCCTGATCAACGCACTTTTTCCCCGCCTCTGTGCAGGCACCATCAATCAGCCAGCAGAGGTCGTAGTTGCATCAGTCCCAAGGAGTCCCTATCCGGCTTAATACCCCACCCCTATATGAACAACAGGCCAATCATTGTTCATGTGGCCGCTCAGCCCAGCTAGATGGCAAAGCTGAGATTCGATACGATGTATTCGAGATCCCAGCTCTGGTGTGCTAGTGTGTGTTTTGATCGCTATGCTGATTTTTACATTTTAAATCATCTATTTATTTTTACTTTGAATTAAATCTAATTAATTTATTTAAAAATATATATTTAATGCATCTATTTATTTTTTGACAAAATATTTTGCTCGGGTGGTGCAGTGGTCTACTATGCTAACCCATCACCGCTGGGATACAGGTTTGGATCTCAGTGGTTCTATCAGCCGACTGGGTGTCAACACAGTCATGATTGACTATGTCTGAAGTGGGCATGCTCTAAGCCATGCGATGGATTGGCACAGTTGATGAAAATTTAATGAAAAAGTTTGCAAAATATTTTTAACAACAGTGTCAAAAAAATTCTTCTTTTTCATCTGCTCATAAAAACTTCATTAAACATAATTGATGGGTTCAGTTTGATGTTTTTAAAAAAAAGAAAAACAGTGACAATAAAAGCTTGTCAGTGCTGCGGTTAATGTACAAACCACAATATGACATACTGATGTTCAACCCATAAATGCCCCTGGGTGCATCAATAAAAAAGTTGATACTTAAGTGTTAGAATTATTGGCACACCTGCATCGCTGCATCTCTGCTTTGTCAACATAACTGCAGTCTAAGTCTTCTTCTACTATAATGCTTGATAAGAAAAATAAAGAGCAAAAAGTCTGAATATTCATCCTAGTTTTATTTTCTAGGTAGAGGCTTCTTGTACTTCATTGAGTCCATTGTACTATCTACACCATATATCCAAATACATGGCATGCTACTGGCATTTTTTCCCAAAAAGTTTGTATGCATTCCTGGTGGTCCCAAAATGCTATAATCTTGGGCAAATTTCAATAATCATCCTTGGATATTTTTTGCCTCCCTGACAGTCTTTCTTATTGTGAATGGGGGCAAAGTACACATATTCTTCTTTAGGAAGGTTTATTTTGGCTCCATCTGTTTTAAACTTCTTACTTATAAATGTATTAATACTCACCCAGCACTTTATTACATTTAATTGGTATGTTTATTAATTTATTCTTTTCTAATCAATAACTACTAATCTTTGTGGGTGTACAATTACTCCCTCTGAACTCCATTTATTTATTGAATGTGATTCCAATAGACCTGCTTCAGACCAGTTGATTAGGTGGTGGACCATTCTCAGTACTGCATTGGTGCCCGGTAGTTAATGAAATGGTAGTGTGTGTTGTTTTGGTATGAGTATATCAGGTTCAGTAGTGGTGTTTAAAAATCCCAACAATACTGCTGCTCCTGCTACACTTACAATTACAACACACACTTTACAACACATCATTATCACGCCAGTGCTGCTGAAAAATATGAGGGATCTTCAAAAGGTTTCTGCACTTTAATATTTTTGTTGGAAACGTTGAGGGTGGGAGGAGTAGTAATTGGTCGTGTCTGAGAGACTGAGAGGGAGCTTTTAGACCAGATTTAGCACCATCTGATTTCCACCGTTTTGCCCTGCTCAAAGAAGCTTTAAGGGGAAGAAGATTTTCATGTGATGATGTGAAAGCAGCGGTGCATTAGTGGCTCAACCAAAAACATTTTTTGCTGATGGCATTAAAAAGTTGGTACGATGCTGGGGAAAATGCATCAGAAGGTGACTATTTAGAAGTGATGTCATTTGTTTTTGAAATTCTTAATAAATAAAGTTTTTAAAAGTGCGGAAACTTTTTGAAGAACCTCGTAATATCTGGTAAGTGGTATGTTAACAGGGTATGTGTATCATCTAAAAACATGTTTTCAGAAACTGGGATTTAAAACAATGGGAGTAAAATGTGTATTTTTACATAAATAAAATATTTCACATCAATGCAATTATTAAAAAAATAGTACACAGTTTAGTTTCATTTAATATATTCTGTTTATGGGGCACACGAGTGCCTCTAACCTCTAACTGTTGAGATCCAAGATTCAAATCCCCAGTGGTGTGGTGCTATCGTCTGGTCAGGTGTCTACATACAGACATGATTGGCTGTGTCTAATTGGGGGGTGCCCGGGATCCCGTGATAGACTGGTGTCCTGTCCGGGTGTGTTCCTGCATTGCGGCAGGTGATACAGGGTAACTAAACCCACCATGACTCTGACCAGGATCAATCAATGGTTAAAAAACATGAAAATGAAATGAAAAATTATGTTTAAATTAAGGAAAATATGAAGACTGAATGGATTATTGAATGGAGCTTACATATTAAATTAAATGCTTTTACAATTTCTAACCAAATTAGATTCTTATTTACTAATAATATTTAGCATATGCCTTTACTGGACAATTATTTTGTAGAGAAAAATATTCCTAAAATCCTCCAAATTTAACAAGGTTTACATTTGCACAATAAACTTTTTAAATGGCTATTATGAGAATGTTCTTCAAACTGCACGTTGAGAAGCAGAGGTAGTCCACAGTGACAAGTCAAGTGTTTACTTAAGTTAACAGGGCCTCTATAAATGCCAGTTCTGAAGTCAATGGAGCAGGCATTCCTGCAAACAAAACTCTGACTTCAGAGCTTGGCTACACACCCACATCAGGTACAAACACATGCACAATCAGCCAGGCAAAAGGTGGCACAGGGAGACTTAGTCACTATAGTAAGGGATGTGGTGGTGTGCTGTAGAACCTGTCGTGCTGCCTCATATTCTTCACAAAGCTCATTGCATCTTTCACATCTTTACCTCCTATTTTTAGAAGACAGCAGAACTTAAGTGAGTACCTGCTGCTGAAGGTCTGAAATAGAAGAGGAAACAAGAGGTCATCGTTCCGCCTGAGACCCTACTGGTGCTTTCCAGGACAGGCACTGCACCTGCACAGGTAAGACCATGTGAACAGTACTTCTACTCAGTACAGTTACTAAGAAAAATGTATGTTTTGTACTTCCAGCATCTCCAAAATATGCTTGATAATATTAAAATAGGCCAACAGATTTTTTTGTCATAAGTAGGTGAGTAGTAAATCTGATTTTGAGAGGCTTTGAGAAGCAAATCAACTTTAGAAAATTGGATTTAATTCCACACACCTCCAGTACAATTTATTTTGTGGAAAGCAGAGATATGCTTAACCAAAATAGCTTTGATGGAGTTTTTGCTTTTTGGTAGGGTTTTTTAAAGGATTTTTATATAAATATATATAGAACTTTTTAATAATTCCAAGCTCACTAAATTATAAGTATTATTTTAAACCAACGTGTGACTTATGATACAGAATTTTTGTGCTTTTGTCAATTAACTTTAAATTAAAATGATGTATCATATTCTAATTATTTTCAAAATGTATATCAAGCAGGCAATTTGTGTACTTCATCAGCCATAACATTAAAACCACCTCCTTGTTTCTACACACATTGTCCATTTTATCAGCTCCACTTACCACTTACGAACACTTACTGACTGTAGTCCATCTGTTTCTCTGCATACTTTGTTAGCCCACTTTCATGCTGTTCTTCAATGGTCAAGACTCTCTCAGTACCTCTACAGAGCAGGTATTATTTAGGTGGTGGTTCATTCTCAGCACTGCAGTGACACTGACATGGTGGTGATGTGTTAGTGTGTGTTGTGCTGGTATGAGCGGATAAGACACAGCAATGTTGATGAAGTTTTTAAGCACCTCACTGTCACTGCTGAACTGAGAATAGTCCACTAACCAAAACCAGCACCCAGTGGGCAGCATCCTGTGACCACTGATGAAGGTCTAGAAGATGACCAACGCAAAAAGCAGCAATAGATGAGCGATCGTCTCTGACTTTACATCTACAAGGTGGACCAACTAGGTAGGAGTGTCTAATAGAGTGGACAGTGAGTGGACATGGTATTTAAAAACTCCAGCAGCTCTGCTGTGTCTGATCCACTCATACCAGCACAACAAACACTAACACACCACCACCATGTCATTGTCACTGCAGTGCTGAGAATGATCCACCACCTAAATAATACCTGCTCTGTGGTGGTCCTGACCATTGAAGAACAGGGTGAAAGCAGGCTAAAAAAGTATGTAGAGAAACAGATGGACTACAGTCAGTAATTGTAGAACTACAAAGTGCTTCTATATGGTAATTTATTCTTCATATATGTTCGAAAAGGCACCTAAAATAAAGTGTAGCTCTTATAATTATGGTAAACCAAACAGCTTTAAATATAGAACAAGGTAAGGAAATAGTTAAAAAGGCTGAGTAAAAGCACTAAGGCAGTGACTTATCTTTCCCAGCATTTTGAAAAGACTGTGTGTTTAGTGCTAATTAATAATAGCTGATAAAGAATTCAGATGAAGTATTCCTCAGACAGGGAGTGCACCTGCTTGTAGCATTTGACACACTTTTCAGGTGTGACCTAACACAAATAAAACCCCAAAACACTAATAAGATAAAATGCAATTAAGAAAAAAAATCTGAATTACCTAACTGTTGCTTTTTTGTGACAGCAGGCCACCTTACCATAAGAGCTGATCAAGATGTTTCTCATAATAATAGGCCGGGTGACTTGGCTTGACAGTTACATAAAAAACTGAGATTCAGCAGCTGGATTTGATAGGTTGAGTGTGTTCCAGGTGTTGACAGGGGTTTAAATAAAATTAGGGCTTTTAGATTGTAATTTATTTCCACATAGTGTTTTATAATAAGAATGAATATTGTGTGGGTTTCACACCACTGGTTTCAAAACTGCTTTAGGTAGCAGTGTAAATTTGCCTGTCCTGTTAACATATTAAACTTGATTCAGGTATTGTTAATGCAGAATAACATTATATTCAGGGTCTAAATTGCTCAGTGAATTGGAACATCTTTTATAATGCACAGCATAACTTTGTCCCAAATATTTTGGCTGGTGGTATTTTGTTTTTATTGTTTATTTGTGGTATTGTTTATTTGTGGTTTTTATATAAGTGGTACCTGTATGGAGTATCACATTTTCCCAAATTTTCCCAATTATATTTATGTTGCATTTTAGACAACAATCAATTTTGTCAATCCTGTAGTTGACACGAAATGGTTTCTTTTTATTTATTTAACTTGCATATGAGGTTAAGTAGCCTTCAAATGAGGCAGTAAGGCAGAGAATATAATATAAAATGCTGAGTAAAGCAAGTTACGGACAAAATACAGTCTAGCACATTTCTACAAACTATATTCAAGATATACAGATCAAATTCCGTAAGTTTTATTTTAAGGAGTATCTGATTAGTCCATTTTTTGACAGTTTTACTTAAAGCTATTTACACAATGTAAACTGTCCACAGCTGATGACACAGTGAAGTTTGCCCTCCTGTCACATTCTCCTGTTTATCTGTCTACAATTATCCAGTCCCTGTGGTGAAAGATACATAGACCTTAAGAAAGAATATACCTCAGGATATTTACCAGAATTCTACATTTCAGCCAGGAATGTAAGTTCTGCAAACGTAACTGTTGTTGTCATTGCCTTATTAAATACCAAAAAAGTGTACAATACGAGGGTGGGTGCACTTATTTAATGTTTAACGCAGTAAATGGTTTACAAAGCCTAAAATCAGAATCAGAATGACCTAAATAAAGGTGGTTAAATTATTTATATATGACATCTCTTCTATTTGTAGACATCCCTCATAACTATTGAGTTCAGGTGTTTCAGCCATCCCATTGCTAATGGGTGTATAAAATCAGTTATATCTTATTTACTGGATTTCAGCTTTGTGATAACAGTTTAAAAACCTTTGGTGTACAGCACAGAGCCTCAAACCCATTAAACACCTTTGAGACTAACTGAAATGTCGATTGCAAGTTTGGCGTCATTATTTAACATCTGTGTCTGACCTTGCAAATTCCTTTTTATCAAAACAGTGAAGGCTGTTATAATCTATAGAGGACAGGCTTGTTAAATACTGTAAATACAGTTAAATACTGTAGTTGAGGAAAATAAAAACATTGAAAAGTCTTAAACTGTAGTGTCAGAATTTGACCTAAAAGCAGATATCCATGGACCTTACATATACTGTGACCACAGTTCATACAGATGATGGAGGAGATTGACATACATGTGGCCCATCAATACAAATGGAGCATTGTTTGAATTCCACAGCCTGACTAAGTATTGTTGCTGACTACATGCATTTTATAATGCACATTTTTAGCACGATAATCTGCCATGTCACAAAGTTTGTTTGTTTGTTAGGGTTTTAACGTCCTGTTTTACACTTTGGTTACATTCATGACAAAAATGGTAGTTACTCGTTACACAAGATTCATCGGTTTACAAGTTCACCTCGCTTGCTTGTTTTTGGAATGTGGGAAGAAACCAGAGCTCCCAGAGGAAATCCACACAGACACAGGGAGAATGTGCAAACGCTACACAGAAAGGACCCGGACTGCCCCACCTGGGGATCGAACCCAGGACCTTCTTTCTGTGAGGTGACAGTGCTACCCACCGAGCCACCGTGCTGCCCGCCATGTCACAAAGCTCTTATTATTTCAGCCATTTAGTATAATCTAATTGCCTTTCCAGTCACCTGAGCACATGACCTTTAGAATGGAGTAGAAATGGATGCTTGTGCAGCAACATGATTGTGCAGCTAAGAAAATAAACTACATACGTCAACATGGATCAAAATTTCAAACAAATGTTTCCAACACCTTTTGGAATCCATACTACTAAGTATTAAGGCTGTTCTTATAGCAAATATGGTCAGACCCAGTATTTTTTAAATATTTGTATGTACATTTTAGCCATTTCCAACCTTATTATCACACGACATTATGCAGTAAAACATTGACTTATGCAGTAAAATTTAGGCTGCCAGTTTTTCCACATTTATCTTATAATGAACTGCAAAATAAACTGAGTAAAATAACTTCCTATTTAAAGTGGCCAGTGATGATGAAGAATTGTGTGACTTGTTATTTTTGTTTCTTTTTTTAATACTACTACACTGCAACAGATGTTGCATGCATTGTGGTTGCCAAACGGTTTTGCTATTAATACATTATTGAAAGCCACAAGAGGATTTATTCTTTAATTCAGTTCCAACTAAATTATTGTTATCAGCGTGCTGTAATTAAATGGATGACTTGAACTTAGTGGGAATATTTGCATAATGCCATTCAAGTGGATGTTTTATGGTGTGATCCTTGAATGCTGTGCTAGAAGATTAAATGAAGCATTAGTCATATGAAAAGCTTCAAGGGTTTGTCTCTTCTAGGGATCTTCCATTTAAGTTTCAAGTAAAAACAAAAAACACAATCACACTGGATGTCTATTAAAACGTTAGTGCACATGGCATAGCATCAGCATACTGTATGTGTGAACATACCACTGATGCAGAGGCACATATTGAGATTTTAGAAAGACATATGCTGCCATACATGGTTATTTCAGCAAGACAGTATTCTGCATGCACTACATCAGAGTGCTTGTGCTTTACCGGCCTGCCTGCAGTTCAAATCTGTCTCCTATTAAAATGTGTGAAATATGTAAAGTATGGTGATAGTAAAATAAGAGGAGAATTAGACATTATCAACCACAAACTGCTGAGCAGCCACCTGCAAAACTGCAGCAATTAGTGTCCTTGGTTCATAAATCCTTAAAAAGTGTCATTGACAACAGTAAACATACCTCTTTTAATGTTCTAAATGTGGGTTTTATGGGTTTATGGGTTGTGGTGGATTTAGCTTCACCTATAAACACGACACATAAAGCAGGAACACTCTTTTGACAGGGTGCCAATTTATCACAGGGCACCACACACACTCAAACATTCATTCACACACACACACAGATGGGTAATTTACTGTAAAACAGCCAATCCGCCTCTTTTATGTCTTGGCAGTAAAAAGGAGTCCCCAAAAGAAATTTACATGGAAACTAGAAGAACATTCAAATGACCATACAGAGAATTCAAACCAGTCGTCAGAATCAGTGTTATCGTTTGACATCCACTTATCCACTTAAGGGCAAGCCGTAGCCTAGTGGTTAAGGCTCTGGACTAGTAATCAGAAGGTTGCTGGTTCAAGCCCCACCACTGCCAGGTTGCTGCTGTTGGGCCCTTGAGCAAGGCCCTTAACCTTTAATTGCTCAGACTGTATACTGTAACAGTACTGTAAGTCGCTTTGGATAAATGCGTCTGCTAAATGCAGAAAATGTATTGTCTATGGTACCATGTCACTGTTTGCATTTTGAAGTATTGTTGGTCCTTCTTGTCTTTGGCATGAAAAACTTGATCTGATAACAGCACATCTTTCCACTGTCTTTTGATCCATCTGTGATAAGCTTAATAGGCATAGAACTGATGTATCCTTTCTCTTTATATAAAAGATTGCATTTCTTGGTGTAGTAGTGGACTGTGTTATGTGACAACAATTTTGCAAAGTACTTCTGAGCCCATGTGACTGCTGTCATGGAATGCTGTCTAAGGGCTTAAGGGTCAAACACAGTGGTTTTTGGCCTTGCTCTACAGAGACTTACATTTCTCCAGATACCCTGTTTCCTTTTCACAATTTTGTGTAAGGTAAATAATGAAAGAAAAAAGGTTTGGCACAAAGTTTGGCACAAAAGGTGAGCCATGATCCATCACTGCTTGCAAAGGCTGAGTTTGTGGTGGAGCCTTCTTTTGAACTTAATCATGATTCCCCTCCCTGTTAGCAATTCACCTGCTTATTGTGAAATGTTTAAAAACATGTATAGCTAATTAATTATTTTTCAACTCAGATCTCTAAATTAAATATATTTAAGGTGGGTTGTAATTCACAATGTATTCCTTCACAATAACACAAACAGAATCTGCTCTCCTCAATAAAGATCAGCTTGAAGATCAACATGACAAATACAGTTTAGAGAAACCTCAGAGAGGCATTGTAGAGATGGGCTACTGATGGGCTTATCTTTATGTTCTTTATGTCCTGGAAATTTTAATAAGGGTTTACATTCATTTTACAGACAAACAACAACAACTGTGTTTAATAAAGGTACAATTACTTGTTTTATAATTTTTATACTGTACATTTGCTGAATTATATGAATTCAGCTAACTATGTAAATACCACTAATTAAAGTAAATATTGATAAAATTATATAAGTATTTACCTTTAAAATGTAATGTGTGAGTTCAACAAATGAAATGTGTTTGCTGTATTTTTATACACCAGAAACATTACCATTTTCAGTTGCCACACCTGTACTTCTCTCAGTCCTAAATTATGGTCCCCCTGAGATAAATTCACACTGTACAAATGTTGTAATAATGTTTCTAATCATTCCACCCTATTTTATACCTTGACGATGTGAACAGCTCTCATATCAAACAGCTGTTGGAGGAGAAATTTCATAGAGCTCTTGACGTCTTGAAGCAAAATGGCATTTAATAGGCTATTATCAGCAGTGCAGCCATGTTGCTGGTTAATCTTTACCTATGACAATCAAGCTGTAAAGGCAGGTTAAGTGCCAGTAACTTCGAATGATTACTGTCCGAACAAATAAAAAAATCGAATGCTGAGACATCTGGGTTCATTGCAGTTGCTTGTCAGTTAAAAGAACTCTTAAGACGTAGTCTGCAGATGGCAAATGGTCACAAGTGACGTCTCACAAATCCAAAATGCATTTTTTTTTATCAGCAGCTTTTGCTTCTATTGCTAAACATTAGCTTTTCCTGATTGATGGTTTGCTTCTCTTGGATGGCCAACTATGACTTGCAAAAATACTTAAAAAAGTAAATATACCATAAGTAGCTTTTATATAAAGGATTTGTGTCCTTTACAAAAAAAACAAGGATTTGGTCAGGGGTGTCCAAACATTTGCACTTCTAATACTATGAGATGGCTGAATGATATGTTATCAAATTATACAGTACATTAATCAATATACACAGATCCCAGTGTTTTCATTTCATTTTTCATAAGAAATGCTGGACATTAAAACTTTTTAGCAGCTGAATAATAAGTGATATCTTTTAGTGATCTTTAATCTTTTAATCAGCATTTTGGTGTGGCTGATACAGCACCACAATCATGGTAATCTAGATTTAATCCACGCTTTTGGCCAAGTTCTTCAGGGCATGTTTTTACGGTGTCTACATTTCCACCAGGCATTCTGGTTTCCTCCACCTCCATACACATGCAGAAGGTGGAATAGCCACTATAAATTGGCTCTAAAAGGATTTAACCCCTTTAACCTTTTTTTCTATTTTATTAATGCATTTTCTTCCAATTTTTCTCTTCCACTGCTGGGGATCCCTGATTGCAGTCGAGGTGGGTATATTGCATTCTGCACAGGTGCCTCTCTATCTGCTAATCAGGGTCCTTACACAGTATTTGAAGACCCCGCCCACATAGTCCGGTCATCCCGCCGTAGCAGAAGCGTGTCTGCTGCAGGCACTGCCAATTATACCTGCTAGATGGCGCCCAGCCGACCAGTGGCAATCTTGAGTTTTGAACCAAGGAGTTCAGAATCTCAGCACTGGTGTGCTAGCAGAATATCCCACTGCGCCACCAACCCCTTAAACCTTTAATATTATATTAATATATTGCTGTAAATACATTTGTAACTTTTCTAATTAGTCAGAAAATGAAGTGAAATCAAAAGTAGATATAAATTAATAATTCATGTCCATTGTTGCTTTTTGCAATATTCATGTTGCAGAATTTGGGGTACATTTCTTAAGCATAGTGACGGACGAAATAAAAAACAATTACTATGACTAGATACCCAAACCCTTTTCACTCTGTGCTTTTAACTATAAAGCAGCTTCTTTGTTTAGATTCCTCACCCATATTTAATGTGGAATTTCTTTGCGTATGATTCATTTAGTGAATTCCATATTGTTCAAAACCCTAGACCCTCATGGCACCAATTCTTAAGTAAAATATTTTTTTAAATATTTTTTTATTTACTTTTTCATGTGCTTCACTTTATATTACCAGTTAATCAAAACTGAACAATTTTAGCCAGATTTTATTAAAATGGAATCTGTTATTAATGATTAATATGTTTGTTCGGTTATCAGATTAAAGATTTCAGGTAACTCTCAGATATAAGCCTGACTATAAACATGGCTTTAGAGAATGCTATCTTCTCTTAGATCGACTATAGTTGTTCTGCTATGGTCACAATTGGACTAGAAGGGGGTGGGGGTTCAGGCCATTTCTTGGCATCTTTTATACATCTGTGTGCTAACACAAAAGGAAAACTTGGCTTGTGTCTTTGAAGATGCCCTCTGGTTAACCCAAAAGGAAATGAAGTTATCCTCCTTTAAACATCCTCTACTCTCATCTCTTAACTCTGCTCTGGCTCTCATTCCCTCCCGCTGCTCCTGCATTCCCTCTTTTCATCCCTTTCTCCCCTCCCTGGGAAAGATGGACGGTGTTTTCCTTCATCTATACTCAGCTTAGACACACTCAGCAGCCCAGTGTTTTCTCTGCATAGCAACAGCTTGCAGTAAGTCCATTACCCTGGCACAGTTGGCCATATTGACTCTGGTCTGCAGAGAAGGGGTGCAAACACACTCCTTAGGCAAGAGATTAGCGCCTGTGACTGATCCCTAAATGAGTGTGGGTAAAGACTTGAAAATTCATTTAAGGGGCATTAAGAGTTTCTGTATTTGCTGGGTCAGTGATCTTAACTGTTGCTGACTTGAGGAACGTTTAAAGATTTAGGTAACAGTTTGGGTTAAGAGCCCATGTCTTTCTTGATCGTTCTCTGTGTCTAATGTTAACTGATTACTTATTTTTTTAGTCTGTGATGCTTCCAGACTGAAAACATTCTAAAAAAGGATTTTGGACCCTCCAGCTCTGAAATATAATTTTTTATTTATTAATATTCACAAACCACTTTATCAAGATCAGGATTAAGGTGGGTCTAGCACACCAAGAAAGCACACTGGCTGCAAGGTGTGAAACCACATACTAGCTTTTTTATTTGACTCCCTTTAGTATAACTGCCATGTCTAGCATTACATGCAATACTGTTAATCACTTCTGTTAATCAATAATCTCTTGTATCACTGAATGCTCATAACTATATGATTTGGTTTGTCTATACTTTAACATTCCCTAATTTCCTCTGTATATGGGTGTGGAGTTATCATCAGATTTTATGAATGGGTCTGCCATTATGACCAAACAATTATAAGGTGAGCATGTGGCATGCGAGGAGTTATCAGATAATCTACAGTGGCTCTCATTCTCCATCTGTGCTTTCTTCAATCCAACAAGTTACACAAGGCTGTTACTACTCAAACACGAAGATGTCTGCCGAATGCCACCACAGTCTTAAGGAAATGATGGCAGCATGTCATAAATTAAATCTTTTGTAGCATTATTTCTACATATGAAGGAAATTTAGGTTTAATTTAGATTTGTACCAGTTTTACGTCACTGTCCTGCTATTGAGAAGATAGCCAATGACTTGAGGCTGGCTTGTAAGATCACACATTAAAAAATACTACAGAGAACTTGCTCTTTCGTTTTGGAAGTATATGTGAAAACCGGGTTGGCTATAGATCCTAGAGGTAGTGGGCGAGCACCAGCCACGAAAATACCAACAAAATTAAATTCACAATTCTTGAAGTAGTCTAAACAAACTCTGTATGTTGTGGGCTTTATAAAGCTGGTATTTAGTGAATGAATTTTATTTAGAAACCTCATCAGTATTAAAAGCCAATGTGGAAAGATGTTTGACAATGTAAGAACCAAAGTAAAAAAAGGAATTGCCAGAATTAAACATTATTGAACCGTATCAAATGGTCCTTAAAGAACTGAAAGATTTTCTTAAGAATTGGGGCAATGGGTGCCCAGGTGGCGCTGCTGGATATTCCGCTAGCACACCAGCGCTGAGATTCTGAACTTCTTGGTTTAAAACTCAGTGTTGCCACCGGTCGGCTGGGCGCCATCTAGCGGGCATAATTGACAGTGCACATTTCTGCTAGGGTGGGATGACCAGACTATGTGGGTGGAGTGAGAGGTGCCTGTGCAGAGTGCATAGGTGAAAAAGGGTTCCGCAAAGGGCTGCACATGGGTCAGAGGAGGCGTGAGCAGCAATATACCCACCTCGACTGCAATCAGGGATCCCTCAGCAGTTGAAGACAGATTGACTACACTAAATTGGGTGAAAATGCATAAATAAAATTAAAAAAAAAAAGAATTGGGGCAATGGTAGTTCTGCGGTAAAGGTACTGGACTAGTAATCGAAAGGTTGCAGGCTCAAGCCCTACCACCACCAAGTTGCCGCTGGTGGGCCCTTGAGCAAGGCCCTTAACTCTTAGTTGCTCAAACTGTATCAGTCATAATTGTAAGTCGCTTTGGATAAAAGCATCTGATAAATGCTGCAAAAAAAAATTTCTTCTACAGTGACTGGCCATGTTTGTCTTAACCAAGAAACCTTGTTATTAATTATTGTAAAAAGAAAAAAATCTTTGTGCCACTCAGGTGGCGTGGCGGTAAAATACACTAGCCCACCAGAGCTGGGATTTTGAATATATCCTATTGAATCTCAGATCTACCATCCAGCTGGGCGGGGCGACTATATGAACAACGAATAACATTTGACTGTTGTTCATCCAGGGAAGGGAGCCGGATAGGGACCTTATAACTGATGCAATTACAACCTCTGCTGGCTGATTGATGGCATCTGCACATCCATGAATAGAGGAAAAATGCTGATCAGGGTGTGGCTCTTCATGCACAAGGCTGATCGCATATGAACTCACCTCGTGCAGGTGAATAGATGCAGTCGGCTACTGTACACGTGTCGGAGGGGGCGTGTGTCAGTTCGCTCTCCTCAATCAGGGCGGGGGTCAGCACCGGTAGAGAGGAAGCATAAAAATTGGGAGAAAAAGGGAGAAAATGCATTAAAAAAATAAATCTTTGTCTTTTTATTATAAAATGAATTACCAAACACAACATTGAAAAATCAGGCATTTTTTATTTAATCCATTGTTTGTTCAATTTACTGAAAATCCACAGTCTCCTATTTCTTGTCATTCTTTTTTGTTAAGTTGTCTCCTACTAAGTTGTTTTTCATTTAGCCTTCATTAAAAACTCATGCTGGCAGTGGAGACAGGGGACAGCAGGAATTGTTCTTTGAAAGTAGGTATCGACTAATGGTTACTTACCCAGACATCACCCACAATTCTATACTAGTGACCCGTGAGTAAGTTCTTCAGCTAAATCCTTTTGGTCCATGACTCTCAGTATGTTACCGTGACTTGCTTTGGTTTCTGTGCCCCATGTGTCTGTCAGCACTTAAAGAGACTATAAACCTTACAAGAACCCAAAACTTTCAAAACAAGCTTGGATTCTGGTCTGAAACGTGACACCATGATGTTGAGTAGCATCTAGCAACCTGAACGCAAGCTGAAAAGTCATGCTTTTTGAATGGTATTATTTCTGTTGGCAATGTTGATCATTGGGAAATATTCTTGGGTTTAAAACCTCATTTATAGACGTTTTGATGGCATCAGAATGACCATTTTGTTGGATGTTTCTTTTTCCTATTTACAGGAGGCCATGGCTAGTCAAGTGCGGCTTCACCCAGACACCGCTTTGCTCCAGTCGCACCGCTCTACCTCCAGCTTCTCCGAAAATTCACTGGCTCTTTTAAAAACAGAAGAAGGAACAGTGGAAACCTTGGATCTGGTGGACAGTAAATCACGGCTGGACAGCACCGATAGAGGACTTCCAGGACTGTACTTGTCCTGCTTTGACATGCTGTTCACTGAAGATGCCACCTGGTTGGTAAGGGTGACAGACTCTTCCACATCAGTCACTAGTGGACCTCGTCCAGAATCGTGTGCAGAACCAGAACAGTGCCCCGTGATTGACAGCCCTGGATTAGGCAGTGCACCACTGTCCCCTGGGCTGGAGGAGCAGGTGGAGGAAAGATCTTTGGAGCAAGTGCAGAGCCTTGTGGTGGGAGAAGTGCTGAAGGACATTGAGACAGCGTGCAAACTTCTAAACATCACACCAGGTTAGATGCATCTTTGTATGGATTGGTTTTTACTTGTCTAGTTATTATAGTTGCATAAAAGTAGTTGTACACAAACAATTGTGTTTGTTTGGGTGAGAGTAAATAAGATCAATGTAAGGTGGATAGAAACAGTCAAGACTTTTTACTTCAATTTTAAATCCTGGATGATTTCTCAGTTTTGCATTTCTCATTCTACAAAATATCCAAGCTCCAATTATTCACCTGTTTACTTTTGTTTGGTTTGTTTGCTTCTAAATAGAGTTTAAACACTTTTAGCTAATTTTTCAGAAGCATATGTTTATTATTTAAGTCACATTTTTAAAGTAGTATACAATTAATATACTTAATTGCTGAATAAACAGTTGTTGGTAACACATAAGGCTACATGTTACCGATATAAACATATATAATGGCTTACTTTAATGATGGCATTTGTCATACATTATATGTTTATGTCAAATTTACATCAAATTTACATCAACATCAAATGTACAACATTACATTTACAACATCAAATTTATAACATTTAATTGACAACATTAAATTTACATCAAATTTACAACATTCAGACATATTTTTTGTAAAGTGTCAAGATAATTGACAGTTAAGAGTGTCCCTCAAAAATCTAAAACATGTATTAAAATCACATAAAATAATTATCTTTTATAAACAAGCTTTGTATCATAAGTAAGTTTTTTATCTTTATTTTATTATTTTTAATACACATCTAACAACAGTCATTAGACTCACTGTCATAAAGTGTCACAACACAGCCTTTTCAACAATCTACATCTCTTAAACTGTAAGTCTGTAAATTTAAACTTAACAAAAAAAGGTCAACCTTTATGACAGCTTATAACTAAGCCTTTATAAATGTTTGTGTAGGTTTATAACAGTTGACATAAGGGGCTCATGTAGGTCTCATATAGCCCTACAAATATTACCCGAAAGTGAAGTGTTACCCATTGACTGACCTACCACTGATGTTTTGGAAACAGGATTGATGGTAACAGGGTTGCCCATGTAAATAATGTCAAATGGGTCCAAGTGGTACAGGGTGTTTGTGACACACAGCTCTGGGTCCTAGGTGAATTGGTAATTCTAAATTAGGTGTGTGAGTGAATAAGTTGTTACTTTTGTGATGCCTTGCAATGGGCTAGTGCCCTAGTCATTAATGCTTTAAACTGAACTTTGGACCCAGCATGATCGTGATCAAGATTAAGCACTAACTGAAAATTAATGAATGTGCATTCAGAGCTGTAACATTTTTTTTTTATTTGATTGAAATGTATTCCTTGATCAGAAACTGTATTCTTTAAAATAGAAAATAGAAAAAATGAGCAATGAAAATTGTTTAAAACAATATTTTTTGATAATATAATTGGATATATAATTGGAAATTAATTCACCTTTACCATCTAGGCTATATTTACTAAACTGCTGTCAAAAAGAGTAATTATTATATAATTACTTTTGCAATATGACCCCAAAACAAATTGAAAGTCTGAAAATTCTTGGACGTAGAGTGTTTCTAATGTCAAATGCGTTTTTACAAACCAGGATCTTCTTAATCCTCCTTCTTACGTTTTACCAAATGACCTAAGAACTTTGTTGGAGGAGCTTTGCTTCAGGACTTTTTGTGTTTACCTAGCAGTAGATATGTAAACTATCCAACCAAGCCCGTTCCCCACACAGGTGAGGAACGTTGCCTAAAAGAGTAACATCAACATCCCTGTCCCCCATACGGATTATGATACTGTACTCTCTAACGTTAAAGTTGCTGAGCCAAAGAAAGACACTTTTTTATGTTTGTATAGCTCAAAATTTTCTAATCTACCTAAATAATTATGACAATTTCTATTGAGTTTGTCACATCCTCTATGTATTTTACTGATGAGTCTTCTAACTGACATTAGTCAAGCCAAAATTTACCTCTAGAAAGTAACTGCACTACACCTCCTTGAGTAAACACTCATTCCCTCATTCACACTTTTGCCTCTTACCTTCCTTCTGTGATAATCACAAAGGTTAATCAAAACATACAAAGCTCTATCCAAACATGGCTAATCTAGGTGTTATGGAATTGACTGCTGTCTTAAAGCTGAACTGGCATAGCTGTTATAGAAATAACAGAAATGAGTCATGCTTATCTCGGATCTTTTAGACCCGGTGGAATGGAGCTGTGGGAATGTACAGAAATGGCTGTTATGGACCGAGCATTTGTACCGACTGCCTCAGGTGGGCAAAGCATTTCAAGACCTGGATGGAAAAGACATGTGTGCCATGACTGAGGAGGACTTCCGGCAGCGCTCACCACAGTGTGGGGACACGCTGCATGCTCATCTGGATATATGGAAATCAGGTACAAATCTATGTGCAAAAATATGTTCTATAATAATATGGTATAACAATACAACATAATATCAAAAGTTTTAGGCACATTTACTTTAATCATTAAATTTACTTTATTTAATTATCACAGTAGATTGGCTGTAATCACAAAAAACATTTACATTTTCTGCATTTATCAGATGCTCTTATCCAGAGCGACTTACAGAAGTGCTTCCACCATAAACATTTCCCTACTCTAGTTTAAGTAGACAACAGTCCAAGGATACAAATCCGCTTTTTGTATTTGTTTTTTTTTTATTTAATGCTATAGAATGTTAGTAAGTGCATGTTATTGCTCAGACTACGTGCTTAGTAAAACCTGGGTCTTTACTCTTCTTTTGAAGTTAGTGAGAGACTCAAAAGAGATGTACAAACAGACAGCGGAAGTTTGTTCCACTATCAGGGTGCCAGTACAGAAAACAGCCTTGATGCATGTCTTCCTTGAAAATGGCATGGTACAGACCAGGATTTTATGAGTTCTCTAAAATAGCTTGGGGCTGGTCCTTTTTTTGGCTTTGTAGGCGAACACTGGAGGGGGGCATAACCTACCCCCCTATATTCAGATATGCTTGAAATGTTTCACTAATACACTGATTTAAAAACATGTTCCACTTTGTATCTTTAGGTAATGTTAGGATATGCCAGCTGTTAGTATTGCAGGAATTTTTTAGAACGGCAGGACCACCCACACACACCATACCTCGTAGATTTGGTCCCCCAAGGTTAAATTCATAGTTGCTATATATAATACATAACACTTGGAGCCACAATGAAGCATTTGCTGTTTATATTGGGAAATCACAAGTTTTACTCTTTACCATGCAGTAGTCCTTTATGAAAAAGCATAGTTGGTCTTGAAAAAAATATAAATAGGACATGTTTAGCTGCCCCTCAACTTCACATTGTTACAGTTTAATTGTTACAAGTTCCTGTCACATATAACTGTCATAAATGATAGGAAGATTCAGCTAGTAGGTAAATATTAGAACCAATTAAAATCATATTAAAGAATGTAGAAACATTGAATTACACAGGTGTCACGATGTGCAACTGGTAGAGTGAGTACTGAACAGCAACGTAGCTTCTTTCTTAGCCCTCACCACTGTCTGTTGGGAGTTTTGCATGTTCTACCTATGCCTGTATGGGTTTATGTCCCAAAACAGGCAGATGGTGGATAGGCTGCTCTAAATTACCCCTAGCTCAGTGAGCACGTGAGTGAATAAGTGAGTAAGTAAGTGAATGTTTGATTGTGTTTTGCCCTTAAATAAGTTGTCTTCCTGTGCAGGGTATATTCCTGCCTTCCTCTTTTCAGACCCACATCAACCCTGAGCTGGATAACTAAATAATGTTTAGTGAAATTAATTGAATAAATAAATGGGTTAATGAAACACTTCTCTTAATGCACACACATTTTCTCAAGCATATGTTCAAATGTAACTTTTAGTAATATATAATATCTTTGTGTGTCCAGCTGCCTGTATGAAAGAGCGATGGTCAATAGGAGAGAGCAGAATCACTGGTAAGTCACAACCTCATAGTTGGAAGCTGACTCATAAAAAAGCCTACAAATTTTAAAAGGACACAAAGATAATCCGCTAGCACACCAGCGCTGAGATTCTGAACTCCACCGGTCGGCTGGGTGCCATCTAGTGGGCATAATTGGTAGTGCCTGCAACAGATACTAATTGGCCACTGTATCTGCAGGGTGGGGGCCGGACTATGTGTGGGTGGGTGGTTCTTCATACGATTGATATGATTGGCGAAAGAGACACCTGTGCAGAGTGCATGGGTGAGAAGAGGAGGGCTGTGCACGTGTCGGAAAAGGCGTGTACAGCGACGTGCTCTCCTCGGATGCAATCTGGTATCCCTCAGCAGAGGAAGACAAATTGAGTGCGCTAAATCAGGAGGAAAGTGGGGAGAAAATGCATACAGATGACACACAAGTCATACGGTTTTTATTGGGTGCTTATTGGGTAAAATCTAACACTTTTGGATCAATTGCTAATGATTGTGATATAAATGCATGTGTGTTGTTTTTCTGCAGAGGGACAGGAATTGTGGTCAGAAGCAGACTCCTCTTGCTCCGGTCAGCCTATACATTTGTGGCAGTTTCTTAGAGAGCTCCTGCTCAAGCCACACAGCTACGGACGCTGCATCCGCTGGCTTAATAAGGAGAAAGGTATGATATTTAATAGAAAGAATTCAACCCCTAATTCTGGCTAATTCTGAATCCTTGTGTTTCCAGTTGACATAGTGTGAATAATGTTTTTTTCCCACAGGTATTTTTAAAATCGAAGATTCTGCTCACGTAGCGCGTCTCTGGGGTCTGAGGAAGAACCGACCAGCCATGAACTATGACAAGCTTAGCCGCTCCATCCGGCAGTACTACAAGAAAGGCATCATTCGCAAGCCTGACGTGTCTCAGAGACTGGTCTATCAGTTTGTCCATCCAGTATGAGTTAAGCAATCACACCAGCAGATACAGGGGTACAGGCTGGCAACATCTATGCACTGACAAACTACGAAGCATACAGTTTTTGTGCTTTTCTAAACATTTGTTATGGAGTCTAAGAAATAACTGTTTCATGAACTTATTTCAATCATTTCATATTCACATTATTTCTACCTGTCATTTTAAGGAAATTGACCCAGATGTCATCTTTAAATGAAGATATTCTGGGAAAATTCTCATATTTCATTAGATTGTTTTAGCTTTAACGGTTGTATAGTAGATGTGAAATAATGTTGCAAAATGTTTGTTAACTCCTTTGAATTACAGTTAAAGTTAAAAGTTTACACTCACCTTACATCAACAATGCTGTATGGGATGGCAATTTTTTGGCTTTCAATTTCTTCTAAAAGTGTTGACTTTTTGTCACTGAATGAATAAAACACATACTGTATTTCTTCATCTAAAAAACTGTACCAATTTGGCGTTCAGGTGGCACAGCGGTAAAACACGCAAGCACACCAGAGCTGACATCTCGAACTCGTAAGTTCAAATCTCAGATCTGCTATCAGACCTACATGGACCTACATCGTCTGTTGGCTTGGATGCTGGAGGGGATTCCTCGTAACTGATGTAATTACGATCTCTGCTGGCTGAACGATGCCTTCTCAGAGGTGGGGGATAATGGGGATCAGTGCGTGACTCTCCATGCACGAGTCCCATATGAACTCACCTTGTGCAGGTAAAAAGATGAAGTTGGCTACTGCGTGTTAGTCACAAATCTCCTCAGAAGTAGAAGTCAGCAGCAGTAGAGGTGACAACTAGATTGGGATAAAAAAATGCACAAAAAAATTACTAATTTGTAATTGTATTAATAAGTTTGTAGTAGATTTTCTGTAATGCCCTATTACTGTAGATTTGCACTATTTTTGTCAAAATCTTCAATAAAATTAAGAAAGAACGTATCATTCAGTCACATAAATAACACAGTTGGAGAAATAAGTGAAATTCCGAGACTGCCATTACATATAAAACAGTGAAATACATAACTGTCTGAAGTAATAACACAGCTGTACTTCATCTGATTTTTAAACTCATCGATTAATCATCGACAGACCAGGCTTCACAAAGTATGTCAGGTAGTAACAGCTTAGACTTCCACACAATAGTGAGAAAAAAGCACCCAGATGGTGCAGCGGGATATTCCGCTAGCACACCAGCACCGAGATTCTGAACTTCTCGGTTCGAAACTCGGTGTTGCCACCGGTCGGCTGGGTGCCATCTAGCGGGCATAATTGGCAGTGCCTGCAGCAGACACGTTTCTGCTAGGGTGGGATTACCGGACTATGTGGGTGGGGTCTTCAAAAGCTGTGTAAGGACCCTGATTAGCGGTTAGAGGTGCCTGTGCGGAGTGCATGGGTAAAAAAGGGTTCCACATGAGGGTCAGAGGAGGTGTGAGCAGCAATATACCCACCTCGACTGCAATCGGGGATCACCAGCAGCGGAAGGCAAATTGACTACACTAAATTGGGAGAAAATGTGAGAAAATGCATAAATAAAATAGAAAAAAATAGTGAGAAAAAAATTGACCGTTACCAGCATATCTTTTATTAAAGCTTCAGACAATCAATCATTATTTGTAACTCTTATAAAATATGATATACTTACAAATACATTGATCTCTTAATTATTGTAAACTATGAAGCCTTAAACAACGAGACACCCTCCACCATGCTTTACGGTTTGCATAGATTGCGTTTTTGCATTTTGTATTTTTATGGCCTACTGAGCATTTTGTGATCTGCATTTTCTAGTAAGCTTCAGACTACCTGTTTTATTGCAAAGTATAATACATTTTAATGCTTTGATCCATTAATAATTATAATCTAGGGAGCCCTAAACCATTAGGTTCACTCCACCATGCTTGACAGTTGGAATGGCCTTTCGGTGTTGGTTTTGCAGTGCCTCTAAACATAGTATTACATATTTAGTATTGTGAATTTTGCTAAAAATAAAAAAAGTTAGAGCATTGTCCCAGAAACATTGTAGTTTAACTGCATGGTTTTATTCAAGTCAGAGATGCTCTGTTTGTCTCTATGGTGGTGTTTTATTATTATTATTATTCTTGTCTTGACTTTATTTCTGCAGCTCTTTGTGCTTTACACATTTACAAATTGTGTTTATTTATTAATATGTTTTAGATAAGGACCACATTTTATGAGTAATTCATGCAAAATCCAGGTAATCCCAAAGGGTTAACAAGCTTTTTTATTATTATTTAAATTATCTGGTTATTTGCATGGTCTGCCTGTCTCAGTCTCTTTTTTTACTAAGCACTTGACTTGACAAAACCAAATCCATCGCTTCCAGCAAATAAAATAAAGCCATAGTAATAATTTAGGATTAGATATGTCATACTAATGAATGCAATTATATCAAATTGATATGAAACCTGGTTGTACACAGCAATCTTACAGTTTCATCTCTGTTTACTCTGCCATTAGTTTGTACACCGATGTTCAAACATGCTCTTTTCAAAAGGCTTTTACAGAGTCATGTGAAGGCTTGTTGTGTGTGTTGAGTCAACCTCCATTGCCTGTCAGCTGACAGCTGCCCAGCTCAGGCATATGGTTGGGCTTAGACAAGGTTTTATTTCTAAGAGCTTTAATGAATGATTGTCTCTCTCAGTCACAATGTTATCTCTTTTTAGATAGCAAAAAAATGGGCTAACAACACTATGGGCAACTATGGACTATTGTTATTAATGATATGTTTTGCATCATGTAAACTTGTTATGATTTATGTTCCTTCATGGTTATGAGGAAGACATTTCTTCTTGTTCAGAACTTGACTTTTAGTAACAAACTCTTGCCTATTTGTGGAGGTTTTCTTTTCTGTGTCCTTACACTTTCCAAGGATAGTCGCAATGTCTGCCATTGTTAATAACATTTTGAAGTTGTTTTTGAACTATAATAAAACTTTCAGTCACTAAAAGTTTAACAATTAGTGGTGATTTTTTATTTGGTTCAAGTTTTAAATTTTTCACATTAGCTCATCATTTACAGTGCATCTGGAAAGTATACGCAATACCCCATGATGGCAAAGTGAAAAAAGTTTGTTTGAAATGTGTTTAAATGTATTAAAAATAAAACACAAAAATATAACATGTACAGAAGTATTCACAGCCTTTGCCATGACACTCAAAATTGAGCTCAGGTGCATCCTGTTTCCACTGATCATCCTTCAGATGTTTTCTACAACTTGATTGGAGTTCACCTGTGGTAAATTCAGCTGACTGGACATGATTTGGAAAGGCACACACCTGTTTATATAAGGTCCCATAGTAGACAGTGCATATCAGAGCACAAACCAAGCCATGAAGTCCGAGGAATTGTCTGTAGACCTCCGAGACAGGATTGTATCGAGGCACAGATCTTGGGAAGGGTACAGAAAAATTTCTGCAGCATTGAAGGTCCCAATGAGCACAAATGGAAGACGTTTGGAACCACCAGGACTCTTCCTAGAGCTGGCAGGCTGGCCAAACCGAGCGATCGTGGAAGACGGGGCTTGGCAAGGAAGGTGAGCAGGAACCCGAGGGTCACTCTGACAGAGCTCCAGCATATCCTTGTGGAGATGGGAGAACCATTAGAAGATCAACCATCCAGGCAGCACTTCACAAATCACACCTTTATGGTAGAGTGGCCAAACGGAAGCCACTCCTTAGTAAAAGGCACTTGGAGTTTCCCAAAAGGCACCTGAAGGACTCTCTAACCATGAGAAACAAGATTGAAACAGTAAATTAAACTTTTTGGCCTGAATACCAAGCGTCACATCTGGAGGAAACCAGGCACCGCTCATCACCTGGCTAATGCCATCTCTACAGTGAAGCATGGCGGTGGCAGCATCATGATGTGGGGATGTTTTCCAGCAGCGGGACCGGGGCGACTAGTCCTGATAGAGGGAAAGATGAATGCAGCTAAGTACACCGGAATCCTTGATGATAACCTGCTCCAGAGCGTTCTGGACCTCAGACTGGTGTGAAGGTTTACCTTCCAATATGACAATGACCTGAAGCACACAGCCAAGAGAACAAAGAAGTGGCTTCGGGACAACTCTGTGAAAGTCCTTGAGTGGCCCAGCCAGAGCCCAGACTTGAACCTGATTGAACATCTCTGGAGATATCTGAAAAACGCTCCCCATCCAACCTGATGGAGCTTAAGAGGTTCTACAAAGAAAAATGGGAGAAACTGCCAAAAAATAGATGTGCCAAGCTTGTAGCATCATACTCAAAAAGACCTGAGGCTATAATTGCTGGCAAAGGGGCTTCAACAAAGTATTGAGCAAAGGCTGTGAATACTTATGTACATGTTATATTGTTGTGTTTTATTTTTAATACATTTGCAAAAATGTCAAACAAACTTTTTCACGTTGTCATCATGGGGTACTGTGTGTGTGTGTAGAATTTTAGAGGAAAAATGAATTGAATCCATTTTGGAATAAGGCTGTAACATAACAAAATGTGGAAAAAGTGAAGCGCTGTGAATACTTTCCAGATGCACTGTAATCATTTATATTTTTTGTGGTATTAGGAAGAAGGCAATGACATTAAAACATTCAGTTTTCAAAAATTATGTTGAAGGTAATAATTAACTAATAAACTTAGTTCGTAATGCTTTATTTTTATCTAAAAATGACACTAATCATGGAGCGAATATTTTACTGTTTGAACACCTTTCCGGAAAAGTAAGAACATTGGTAACTCTCCTAAACCTTTATTTAACTGACAAAAGTACAAAAGTGTTTTGGCTGATTAACTTAATCTTGACTGTACAGGGTGTCTTAAATTAATTATTATAATCCATATAATATGAAACAGTTTTGGCAGGCGATGATTTAATTTTAAACACAGGCTATGGGGGAAGGTGTTCCATCATGAATAAACTGTAAACTGGATGACTAAAAACCGCTGTGGATGTAGCAACAGCAACTGCCTGTTCTGGCCTCATTCAGCAATAACCCGCAAAGTAACCGTCATCATCTGTCTCCAGCATGTGGGTTGGCCCTGTCCCAATTCAGCAATTCCTTTTGTCTACTTAAAATTCATTTTGTCTACTCATAAATGCCACCCTTACAAAATTCAGATGCTGCAACATTTGACCGAGGATGACCGTCAGATAGAATTTGCAGAATGGGTGACACAGCAACTGCAGAGAAACCCTCACTTTCGCTATCAGGTGCTGTTCAGTGATTAAGCAAATTTGTTTATGTAAATGGTGAGGTCAACAAACAGAACCACAAATACTGGTTGGACACAATCCCTCTCTGAACTAGCCCGTGGTGTGGTGTATGGGGTACAAAAATTGTGTGACCTTTCTTCATTGACGAAATAGTACAGGCAGACCTTACGCAAGGTTGTTAGATCTAGGTTGTTAGGTTGTAAGTCTTGCTTTTTTCTCAAATAATGGAACATCAGTTTTTTGAACATTTATTTAACTGACAAAAGTACAAAGAAATGACTTTTGATGTTTTGCCTGACCAACTTGATTGGATTTTGTAATTTTGGCACATAATGAGGAGATGAATGAGAAGATGAAGAGAAGATAACGACCACAGACTGTTAAGTAGGTGAAATCTTGATCAAGCAAAAAAGCAAAACTGCAACAATAAGTTTCCTCAGTTCCCAAATGATTAACATTTGTGATTAACTGGAAAGGTGATGTAACACGGCATTACAATGTGTTTATGTTTTCAAAATACAGTTATGGTCGTCAGTGAAACAGTGGAAATCTTTTCTTTGTATTTTCGGCAGTTAAATGAAAGTAACAACGAGCGGCACGGTGGCTCAGTGGGTAGCACTGTCACCTCACAGCAAGAAGGTCTTGGGTTCGATCCCCAGGTGGGTGGTGTGGGTCCTTTCTGTGTGGAGTTTGCATGTTCTCACTATGTCTGTGTGGGTTTCTTCAGGGAGCTTCTGTTTCCTCCCACAGTCCAAAGACATACAATTGAGGGGAATTGGAGATAAAAGAAAATTGTCTATTACCAATAAACTGATGTAACTGCCATTTCTGTCATGAATGTAACCAAAAGGTGTAAAACACTCACTCACTCACTGTCTTAACCACTTATCCAATTAGGGTTGCGGGGGGGTGCTGGAGCCTATCCCAGCTTTTCAATGGGTGCAAGGCACACAGTAACACCCTGGATGGGGCGCCAGTCCATTGCAGGGCAGACACACACACACTCATTCACCTATAGGGCAATTCAGTGTCTCCAATTAACCTGACTGAATGTTTTTTTGGACTGTTGGAGGAAACTGGAGCTCCCGGAGTAAACCCACGCAGACACAGGGACATGCAAACTCCACACAGAAAGGACCCGGACCGCCCACCTGGGAATCGTACCCAGGACCTTCTTGCTGTGAGGCGACAGTGCTACCCACTGAGCCACCGTGCCACCCAGGTGTAAAACATGACGTTAAAATTCTAATAAATAAATTTAATATTTTCTGGAAATGTGGTTTGTGTCAAATATGAAATAATAAGACTGTGTTTGGTTGCATCTATGAATAAATGAAAAGGTATGCTGAGGTCCAGGCGTATGGACGTGTGTGCTAAAATGGTAGTAGAGTCAGGGTCACTATCACTAAACTTTACTACTGATTAGTGGTTTTGTCGGTCAGGATGACCTGTTTGACAAATCTGTATCTGCATCTGAAAGAGATGACGTCGCAAGTTGAAGAAAATCCTCTCAACAGTGCGCTCTGGTGGGTATTTTTTAAAATGCAGCTTGATGAGAAAAAAAGGCCGCATTTATTTTGACGTACACTGATCAGCCATAACATTAAAACCACCTCCTTGTTTCTACACTCACTGTCCATTTTATCAGCTCCACTTAATATAGAGGCACTTTGTAGTTCTACAATTACTGACTGTAGTCCATCTGTTTCTCTACATGCTTTGTTAGCTGCCTTTCATGCTGTTCTTCAATCGTCAGGACCCCCACAGAGCAGGTATTATTTGGGTGGTGGATCATTCTTAGCACTGCGATGACACTGACATGGTGGTGGCGTGTTAGTGTGTGTAGTGCTGGTACGAGTGGATCAGACACAGCAGCGCTGCTGGATTTTGGCTGCTCAGTGTAGGTCAAGTTTCTGAGTTTTTATTTTGGATTAAAATTAAACACAATCAGTCATCAGCACGAGTGATTTAATTTAGACCTGAACTTCAACGTATAAAGATCATGCTGATGTAACCATTTCCCATACCTTCAACATTGTCCAAACAGGAAAAAGACAATTCGGCAGCATTCAAATTAAAACGTGTGCTGACATTAGCCAAATGTGATGACCATCTATTATGAGAACTTGTCTTCACTAGCTTTTATTGCAAGTTAAATTTTCATTGTATGTACTTAGTCCATATAGTGTATCAGTTACAAGGAAGTACTTTATTTTACAAGTCAGGTGTTTGATTCAAGCAAGCAAAAATAAGCTCAATGTTGTCATGTCATGGAGACTGTAATAAAGTTATAATAAACTGGAAATACAGTCCCTGGTAAAACACCCAAACATCACATTCAAAACCACAGGCATTAAAAGAGAGATGCTGCTTCTAGAATCTAAGTGTGAATACAAAAGGCAGACATTTGTAGCCATGCAGAAATTTGACAAACTGATAATGTTGGAACTCTAAGGTTCTAAAAAAAGGGCAAAAAAAAATTTACCAGGTCTAAAAATGCTCATGACAAACTCACGGCACTTAACAAAACAGAAGCATATGAACTTAAACTGAATTACTAAATGCCAGAGTCCCAGAATTTTAGTCTAGTTTCTGTAAGGCAGCTAGACCAGTTCAAATGATATTTTAAGTGGAAGTGAGGCGTAAATACACTGATCAGCCATAACATTAAGCACTTTGTAGTTCTACAATTACTGACTGTAGTCCATCTGTTTCTCTGCATGCTTTTTTAGCCTGCTGTCCCCCTGTTCTTCAATGGTCAGGACCCCCACAGGACCACCACAGAGCAGGTATTATTCAGGTGGTGGATGATTCTCAGGACTGCAGTGACACTGACATGGTGGTGGTGTGTTAGTGTGTGTTGTGCTGGTATGAGTGGATCAGACACAGCAGTGTTGCTGGAGTTTTTAAATACCGTGTCCACTCACTGTCCACTCTATTAGACACTCCTACCTAGTTGGTCCACCTTGTAGATGTAAAGTCAGAGATGATCGCTCATTTATTGCTGCTGTTTGAGTTGGTCATCTTCTAGACCTTCATCAGTGGTCACAAGGCGCTGCCCACGGGGCGCTATTGGCTGGGTTTTTTGGTTGGTGGACTATTCTCAGTCCAGCAGTGACAGTGAGGTGTTTAAAAACTCCAGCAGCGCTGCTGTGTCTTATACCTGCACAACACACGCAAACACACCACCACCATGTCAGTGTCACTGCAGTGCTGAGAATGATCCACCACCTAAATAATACCTGCTCTGTAGCGGTCCTGGGCTAACAAAGCATGCAGAGAAACAGATGGACTACAGTCAGTAATTGTAGAACTACAAAGTGCTTCTATATGGTAAGTGGAGCTGATAAAATAGACAGTGAGTGTAGAAACAAGGAGGTGGTTTTAATATTATGGCTGATCGGTGTTTGTGGCAGATGCAGAAACATCTGTGATTCATTTGAAGATTGATAACATTTTACAGTTTAAATAAAAAAATACATATGCTAATAAGTGACATGTACAAGGATTTAAATTATTTTATTGGTTATCTTGCACTGATTTATTGAAACACATACTAGTGGTATTTGTCTGTTGTTTTATAGATTTATTGTGGGTTTTCTGAAATGGTGACAAAATAAGCTGGGTCAGAAGTACACATACAGAATTTTGATTAATAATTTAGTGGTATAATGTGAATTTGTAACTTTCTGCTATGGCCCTTTAGTTCCTTGTGGTGCTTATTACTGTTTATGGCTGGTAAATTATCTGTCCCTGTATAAATAGAGCTAGCTTAACTGCACTTATTAAAACAGTACATGGATTAGTGGTCTCTTTGTCAAGATCAAACCCTAAACTGTGTGACTGTATGAGGGGTGTGCCGTGAATTAGAAGCTGGTAAAGTAGCCTGCTTCTTAGAGCTTAAGTAAAAAAAAAAAACAGGAACAGGGGTTCCTTTTTTTTTGCATATCAGTCAGTCAGAAAAAGAAATGCCATGACATAAATATCCCCTATAAATGCATGAGAAGTTTTGACTTTTCACCACCAGCTTTACACCATCAAGAAACTTTACCTTACATGAATAAATAATAAAAAGAAAAGTGTTAATGCATGTTTTAAACCACACAATGCATGAAACACAGTACAAAACAAGGTACAGTACTATAATGGGTAGAGTACTATCACTGCCACATTGGAAAATCATCGCATACACATTGCATAGCTCATTCCTGCTATGCTAAGCATTGTAGACTGCATTACATCAACATTTTACTGAATATATTTGTACACATATGTCTGTTGCACATAAAACAGATAAGCAGGATCAAACCTGTTTCAGCAGCTGCTGGATTTTTAAAATAGATATGTCAAGGCTTGATGAAAATGATGAACATCTGGACCTATCTATAGTGTAATCAGGTACGACAGGTACAGTATACGCTGGGTACAGTGTCAGTTTTGTTGATAGGCAGGAAGTAGGTAGAATGTGCATGGTTGACAGCCTGTTAGGAGTCTCTGATGGACCGTACAGTCTTGAACCATTCTTGAGGGAAGTCCATCCTTTCAAACAATCCTCAGCTAAATAGGCTGAACGTAATTGGCTGGGTACAAGCCGAGCTGACCACTGTCCAGCCGTCCTTTACACCAACCCTGTTCATCTTCATCCTCTAGTTTGGTCAGCTCATCACCTGTTAAAAAAGAGTCAGTGCTTCTTTTAGCTGTTTTTAACCTTTAGATTTTTATATAACATCTTAACAACAACACTAATTTTAAAGGTTATGCATAATCCTGCTTATGTTTCAGTGAAGGTCATGGCGTATTAGAGCATCTTTGTCTAACTTTGCTTTATTATTCATGTTTGATTACTTTTATTATTTAAATATTGACTGACCACACCCAGAGGCAAATTTAAACAGAACAGAATTAAATAGAATTGTGTATAGGCAACATTTTTCTTGTTCCATAAGTTTGTAGCTGATTATGATTTTATAATTAAAAACTGCACATACAAATGTGTTTGAGACAAAGACAGGGAAAGCTCATAGCACTGTGTGTGTTGCTTTTTTGGCCCTGGACAATACGTAATGCCTTTACATTTTATTACATTTACACTTTCAGCATTTAGCAGACGCCTTTATCCAAAGCAACTTACAGTACTGTAACCGTATACAGTCTGAGCAATTGAGGGTTAAGGGCCTTGCTCAAGGGCCCAACAGCAGCAATCTGGCAGTGGTGGGGCTTGAACCAGCAACCTTCTATTTACTAGTTCAGTACCTTAACCGCTAGGCTACAACTGCCCTAGGCTACAACTTTACTAATGTAATGTTGTAGTACATAACAACTGAGCAATGACCTGATACACGTCCAAATGCCAGCATTTAAGAATATCTGTACTAAAGATTTCAGAACATTAATCAATCAGAAAGGATGCATTTCTAACAACAATTAATATCATAAATATAATAATAAAACAATAATTCTAATAATCCTAAGTTCTCAGGAGTTTGGCTGACACGTGTTCCACAGGTATCCATACCACTCGCAAAAAACACACCTTTTTTTATGCTTTAAATGTTTATTTTTAATATATACAGTGTATCACAAAAGTGAGTACACCCCTCACATTTCTGCAAATATTTCATTATATCTTTTCATGGGACAACACTATAGACATGAAACTTGGATATAACTTAGAGTAGTCAGTGTACAGCTTGTATAGCAGTGTAGATTTACTGTCTTCTGAAAATAACTCAACACACAGCCATTAATGTCTAAATAGCTGGCAACATAAGTGAGTACACCCCACAGTGAACATGTCCAAATTGTGCCCAAATGTGTCGTTGTCCCTCCATTGTGTCATGTGTCAAGGTCCCAGGTGTAAATGGGGAGCAGGGCTGTTAAATTTGGTGTTTTGGGTACAATTCTCTCATACCGGCCACTGGATATTCAACATGGCACCTCATGGCAAATAACTCTCTGAGGATGTGAGAAATAGAATTGTTGCTCTCCACAAAGATGGCCTGGGCTATAAGAAGATTGCTAACACCCTGAAACTGAGCTACAGCATGGTGGCCAAGGTCATACAGCGAGTTTCCAGGACGGGTTCCACTCGGAACAGGCTTCGCCAGGGTCGACCAAAGAAGTTGAGTCCACGTGTTCGGCGTCATATCCAGAGGTTGGCTTCAAAAAATAGACACATGAGTGCTGCCAGCATTGCTGCAGAGGTTGAAGACATGGGAGGTCAGCCTGTCAGTGCTCAGACCATACGCCGCACACTGCATCAACTCGGTCTGCATGGTCGTCATCCCAGAAGGAAGCTGACGCACAAGAAAGCCAGCAAACAGTTTGCTGAAAACAAGCAGTCCAAGAACATGGATTACTGGAATGCCCTGTGGTCTGACGAGACCAAGATAAACTTGTTTGGCTCAGATGGTGTCCAGCATGTGTGGCGGCGCCCTGGTGAGAAGTACCAAGACAACTGTATCTTGCCTACAGTCAAGCATGGTGGTGGTAGCATCATGGTCTTGGGCTGCATGAGTGTTGCTGGCACTGGGGAGCTGCAGTTCATTGAGGGAAACATGAATTCCAACATGTACTGTGACATTCTGAAATAGAGCATGAGCCCCTCCCTTCGAAAACTGGGCATCATGGCAGTTTTCCAACAGGATAACGACCCCAAACACAGCCTCCAAGATGACAACTGCCTTGCTGAGGAAGCTGAAGGTAAAGGTGATGGACTAAACCCAATTGAGCACCTGTGGCGCATCCTCAAGTGGAAGGTGGAGGAGTTCAAGGTGTCTAACATCAACCAGCTCCGTGATGTCATCATGGAGGAGTGGAAGAGGATTCCAGTAGCAACCTGTGCAGCTCTGGTGAATTCCATGCCCAGGAGGGTTAAGGCAGTGCTAATAATGGTGGTCACACAAAATATTGACACTTTGGGCACAATTTGGACATGTTCACTGTGGGGTGTACTCACTTATGTTGCCAGCCATTTAGACATTAATGGCTGTGTGTTGAGTTATTTTCAGAAGACAGTAAATCTACACTGCTATACAAGTTGTACACTGACTACTCTAAGTTATATCCAAGTTTTATTTCTATAGTGTTGTCCCATGAAAAGATATAATAAAATATTTGCAGAAATGTGAGGGGTGTACTCACTTTTGTGATACACTGTACATACAAGGATTCTTCAAAACGTTTCCGCACTTCCACAATTTATTAAGAATTTCAAAAACAAATGACATCACTTTTCTACATGGTCATCTTCTGATGCATTTTTTTCCAGCGTTGTACCAACTTTTTAATGCCATCAGCAAAAAAAAAAGTCATCATCATCACATGAAAATCTTCCAAAAAGGTGGAAATCAGATGGTGCTAAATCCGGACCAATTACTACTCCTCCTGCCCTCACTGTTTCCAACGAAAATACAAGAGTGCGGAAACTTTTTGAAGATCCCTCGTTTAAAACCAAAATTCAAAGACTAGTAAAATGTTGTCCACAATGTGATCTAAGACACAATCAGAAAACCGTCAATCTAAATCAGCACTAAATCCTGTCACAACTAACTAAAGTGTGCATTCACACTGTGTAAAGACAGTATCAATAATTATGGTAAATAACAAAGCCTAATCCAACAAACATTCATCAATAACTCCTATTATTAAAAAGAAAAATTATTTATGGGCACCTACAATATACTATATTGTAATTTATAAATATTTAATGATTAAGAATTTACAATGTTAAGTTTTTTTGTACACCGATCAGGCATAACATTATGACCACTTTCCTAATATTGTGTTGGTCCCCCTTTTGCTGCCAAAACAGCCCTGCAACTGTGATGCACTGTGTATTCTGAAACCTTTCTATCAGAACCAGCATTAAATTCTTCAGCAATATGAGCTACAGTAGCTCGTCTGTTGAATCGGATCACACGGGCCAGCCTTCGCTCCCCACGTGCATCAATAAGCCTTGGCCCATGACCCTGTCGCCGGTTTTCCTTGGACCACTTTTGATAGATACTGACCACTGCAGACCAGGAACACCCCACAAGAGCTGCAGTTTTGGAGATGCTCTGACCCAGTCGTCTAGCCATCACAATTTGGCCCTTGTCAAACTCGCTTAAATCCTTACGCTTGCCCATTTTTCCTGCTTCTAACACATTAACTTGGAGGATAAAATGTTCACTTGCTGCCTAATATATCCCACCCACTAACAGGTGCCGTGATGAAGAGATAATCAATGTAATTCACTTCACCTCATAATGTTATGCCTCGTCGGTGTATGTGCACTTTTTACAATAAACATAATCTCCCAAAGCAACTTTACAGAGAAAAAACAACAACAATGACACAGAAAGCCTAGGGCGACAGTGGAAAGAAAAAAATATTGAAAGACCGTTGTTGAAAGCCTAGTAACCCACCCTCTCTGTGTAAAATACACCTAAATACATGCTCATATTATTAATTAGCAATGTTCTTTTTGCTTTTAGAAGAAGTTCTATCTTAAGTGAATGTCTCAGTATGTTGGTAAGCTTCTTACCTGCTTTAAAGCTGAGCTCATCCTGCTCCTGCCCTTCATAGTCGTAGAGAGCCCTCACTCTCACCCCTTGGCTTTCTTCCTCCTCAAACGGGTTGGTTCCTCCGTTAGTCTCAGCACCGGCCTGCTCTTCATCCGACCATTCTCCTGATTGTGCCTGGTTCTTATCATAACTGCTCACACTGAAATATCAGAAGTACTTTTGGTCAGAATGCTAATTCGTATTTGGTTGTGTCTATGAGCGACATGCTTAAATGATAACATGGTACAAAAAAATACACAGAAAGTGTATAAAATGTTTCTCCCATTGCAGTAAGTTACAATTTTGAGCTTTAGCTTCTCACTCCAGGATATTATCTAAAGCAACAGAAGAAAAATAGTGATCTTTACCTCCCCCGAATCGCAACCTCTGGTGTAGATTGATTCCCGGCAGTTGAAACATGGGTGAGTGTGACTTCATCAGGGTTCTTTTTTACCTTCTCCTTCTTGTTAATGGAGTGGCCTAATTCTGGATTATACTCCTGAGGAAAGCATTTTATTCAGAGTTAAACATTTATTCAGAGAAGTGTAGTATACTTAAAATGTCAAGCTGATCGTTAAATGCCAGTAAAATTGTGCCAATCCAAATTCCCAAACTCATAATTATTCATATTAATCATCTACATAAAATAAACAATAAAAAGACAGCCAAAGGTGTTCTTTTAATGTAGGTAATAAACATTTTCTGTTCTATCACCACTATGAACCAAAAAGTTAAGATGTATTAAAATTATGCAAAATATATACACTATATTGCCAAAAGTATACAGTTTGGGGATGGCCCCTTCCTGTTCCAACATGACTGTGCACCAGTGCACAAAGCCACATCCATAAAGACATGGATGAGTGAATTTGGTGTGGAAGAACTTGACTGGCCTGCACAGAGTCCTGACCTTAACCCGATAGAACACCTTTGGGATTAATTAGAGCGGAGACTGTGAGCCAGGCCTTCTCGTCCAAAATCAGTGTCTGACCTCACAAATGCGCTTCTGGAAGAATGGTCATAAATTTCAATAAACACACTCCTAAACCTTGTGGAAAGCCTTCCCAGAAGAGTTGAAGCTGTTATAGCTGCAAAGGGTGGGCCAATATCATATTAAACCCTATGGATTAAGAATGGGATGTCACTCGAGTTTATATGCGTGTGAAGGCAGACGAGCGAATACTTTTGGCAATATAGTGTGTATATAGTGTATGTACAGTATATTTAAGCAATAGAACACTCGAGGTCGTGTGTTATCGCGAATAACATCACGGCTGTGATTTGGTCGCAGGCACGCCTTCGGTTCGTGCCTGCGACCAAATCACAGCCGTGATGTTATTCGCGATAACACACGACCTCGAGTGTTCTATTGCTTTTATACAACAGTTTTTACAAAATAAATAAAGAAAATAAATCAAAGAAGCCCTGAATTTCATAATAAATATGCTTTAATATTGACAATACCTTCCGCCAAAAAGTAGTTCCACAACGAATATATAGTTTAACACTACAAAGCAGACATTCCAAGTTGCAAAAACTCATTTCAGGGAGGTAAGAAGAACAAGAAGAAGAAAGCAAGAACCTCCGAAGGGAAAAAAAGAAATAAAAAAAACTCTCGCACACACCAAAGGCTATGGATGAAAACAGAACTACTAGGAGCTGCTAACTGGGCTTAACTAACTGTTCGCGTTACAAACACATTAATGTTCCCTACATAGTGCACTAGATTGTGTATCAGATCATGGATATATGTTCCCTACATAGTGCACTAGATAGTGAATTAGACAATTGATTTATGTTCCCTACATAGTGCGCTAGATTGTATATCAGATAACGGATTTAAAACGCGACCGGGAAAAAAAGTCTGTGTCGCCTGCATGCGTGTTTGTGTGCATGAAGCTTGTCGTTAATGGCAACGCGTCAGCGGAGTAATACCATTGTGGTGTGAAAAGACCATGCTGTTATCACGAATATCAGCACGTTTAGAACGCTTCTCAACCAATCAGATTGTAAGGTTGTTGTATAAATATATATATATATACGTATATGATCATGTACTATCAGTGAATTAACCATCCCTCGTCCAGGTATCTCAACCAGTGAGCAGAGGAAACAAGCCTTCAATTGTGCCCAACTGTGTGTTCGCTATAAGCATTGATGCACCCACGTCTACATTAGACCATACTTAAGACTTCTGTTTTATTACACATGTTCCACTCTGATCCTGTTGGTTTTCAGTCATAAACCAATACCACAGTTGCTTGAAAAAAAAAAGTTCATTTGCCAAGCCTAAATATTTTTTTGCAGTCAGGTGCAGTATTTGGAAAAACTATGCATTTAGGATTTCCTTTCAGACAACTTTTTATGACACTTTTATAAAAAAATCTCATATTTCCTGATTTGGTTCTGGTGGCTGTCCCTGTTGGAAGGACGGTCGATAAGAGTTTAATTAGCATGGTGTAGGGCATGTCTTTCCGTATGCAATGCAGCACTGTCCACCACTGACAGGGGGAAAGATGCAACCAGCTACTGCACGTCAGTGTTTTTATAGTTAATATGACAAATCCCTTAAATGACAGTAATTTCACACCTCAAACTGTGGCCAGTTCATATGCATGCCTGGGCCATGGTTGTTGCTGAACCACCGAAGATCTTCTTGAGGACTGGCAGAGGCGATGGTATGTTCAAGCTCATGGTAAACTGTGGCATAGCTGTAGAGAAAGAAAAGTAATTTCACATCATCTGGATATTATTACAATAAAAGACTACAAGATACACCAAATTAAACTGGCAAATTTTGCTTTGCCTGTAACAGGCCCACCTGCCATGGAGATTTGCAGATCTGCATTATGATCCAGCGTTCAGGTGAAGATCTTACCAAAATCATGAATTCTGAATTTTTATGAGTTGTAGCTACTTATGTTCATGCTTTCTGCTCTTTTCGTATCATGAACACATTCAAAACAATAGAAATCAACATCACACCTTGGTTCAATCAATTTTTTATAAGCCCAACTGCAGAACTGGGTTACTAGTACAGCCCTAGTACTAGGTACATTAGCATTTTACATTTCTAGCTAATGTAATTCAAAGAGAAGGCAAGCTTAGGTTAACCTTTGGTTCTCAGTTAGGTTGAGATGGCGTTTGATGTCCAGCAGCACCTCCTGAATGAAGGACAGTCTCTTCTCCTCAAACTGCTGGCACTGATCAAACACAAGCTCCATGTTTTCCATGTACTGTGGTGTACATTTGCCCAACTCCTCCAGAGCCTTCTCATACTTCTCTTTAGCCTACAACAAAGTACATCAAATAATGATGAATGAATGTGCATATATTATTCAGGTTTATCATTTATTCACATTTCTAAATATATATATATTTATATATATATATTTTTTTTCTTTGTTGGTTAGAGATGTCTAGATAAAAAATTACATTATTCTTGCTTGTTAAGAATAATAGTACCCCAATTGTTCTGATCTAAATGCACATATTTAGAAAAACTGAGCAAAACTAGTTAATAATTAAAGTAATATGAAAGAGGGTGTTCATAGCACCTTAAAGCCATCCCAAAGTGTGTTGCTGACTGACGTCTATAATGCATTTTTATGTAAACTTTGCACTGTATCCATACCTAAGGCCAAACCATTATGGCTAAACCATTTACCAGACTAAAGGCTGAACCAGTTTACACAGTTATTCAAATGGTAGCCTGCTTTTTCCCAGTCTATATTTTTTAACCTTTTGTCTATTAACTGTAAGCTGAGAGACTCAGCTGGTCTGTACAGAATTTGAACATCATATATATTGGAAAAGATATGTTCTTTCATGTCAGCCAAAATAGAAAAAAGTCTATATTCCCACAATTAACACTTCACAATGGCACAGGTTTGCAAAACTGATGTGGCCCACTTTGTCCCTGTAGTCTTAAAAACCTTAGTCTGTCTTTAGTGACTGTCTTTGATGCCTGTCTTTGCCATAATCCTTCCCCCCAGTACTCTGGTTCCCCCACTATGACCTTAATCAATAGGAACTCTTTATTGAAAATAAATAAATGAATTAGGAAAATGTGTAAATGTTCAACCAATATGTAAAGATACTCAAACATGTAGTCATAACCCAATATGACTATCTTCCTAGCATTGGCCATGGTTCGGCTATCATTAGTAACCTCAATAAAGTTAAATGAATTTGGCCCTCAGTGTCCATTACAAGTAGAGAAATAGAAACAGAATAGAAAAATTGTCCTACGTTCCATTTTTATAACAGAAATGAAATTCATATAATGGATATGATTGATGTAAGTAGATAAGAAGTAATGGCTAATGGATTGATCATGCAACCTCTTTGAGGACGGTTACTGAGCAGAACAGTCCTCCTCACATTTCAGGTGCATTAGGGGCAGTACAGCAATGCTGTCATGGTGTAACTCTGCCTTCCTGAACAATGATTAATTAAATGGCTTTAATGGCATGGGATCTCCTATTGCCTGGTTTATTTTTAGTGTACATTAAAACTGGAGTAAAAATCTTACTAAAGATTTAAATTATGTCCTGCTTGAATGGTCAGAATTTTTGTCATATGGGCCACAAGTTTGCACACATCTATTAAAGTAATATATATAATTATAAGTAGTAATTATTTAAATTACTTATATTATATACAGTATATTACTTATATTTTAAGTCTAATGTTACTTAATTATAAGTCTAATGTACAAGACTGCTAATGGCAATAACCCCCTGTCCTACTTGATAGTGGCTTTGCAGCTTTTGGGCATTAAATTACATTGTATACAATTATATAAAACATTCGTAATAAATGTAGTCAATAAATTTCGGGTGGCACAGCAGTCTCTTATGCTAGTCCACCACCACTGAGATCCGGGTTTGAATCTCAGCTGCGTTATCCACTGCCTACTAGGCGTTTACATAGACATGGTTAGATAGCCTGAGCAGGGGATTGGCACTCTGTCCAGTTTGTATTTGCCTTGTGCATAGTGTTTCCCAGTGAAACTGGGCCTGCCGTGATCCTGACCAGGATGAAGTGGGTGATGAAAATAAAATGAATAAAAATGACAAAGAAAAGAAATAAAATACATGCAATACAACAGGAAAAATATAAATCCAAATTGATGAAATTCAATAATTAGATTTCAAACTTTTGTTTTTGTAGTGTTTACATCAGCTCTTTGGTCTACATTCATCCTGACCCACCTTCTGAGAATCATTTTTACACTTATCCAGCTTCTCTTGGAGTTTCTTCTGCTGCTCTGCAGTGGCTCCATTCTCTCCCTTGCTGTTGGCTTCTCGGGTGGAGGCAAGCTTCTCCTCTTTACAGGCCATGTGATAAGCTTTCTTTGCTGTCTCCATCTACCAGAAAAACAAAGACCTTTCAAAAATTCAAACGAATAAGTATTACACTGTTCATACACTGTATGTATAAAAGTCTGTCTGACTTTTTAGATGGAATTGCAAAACAAAAGTGTATTTTTGTTATAACACAGACAGCCAGTTTAGGTGTGTCAACTACACCTATTGCTGCATACCTGCTTTGGTACCCTTTCTAACCCAAACCACTGATTTTTCTCTCTGGGCTTTGCACCAGCACTGAGAGAGGACTGACAAGTGCACCCCCAATGGCTAGGCTGCTCATCCATTGCCACCCAGACATAGCCAATCACATCTGTGTAGACGCTGGACCGGCTGATAGCATTGTCGAGATTTGAACCCCAGATCTCAGTGGTAGTGAGCTAACAACCGTTTGGTAAAACAAGTATAGTTTAATAAAAGTTATGATCAATAAAATATGACAGAAATTTGTGGTACATTAAACCATTTATTTATTATGCATGTCTTTTAAAATGTCCTGAAGGCTTTCCTGTTTTGCGAACAGCTAGGAACCTGCAACTGTTCTGATAAACAAATAGAGGTCCAGGATTTCCAAGGTTGATCAAGGACCATTCAATAGGCACTTCTAGAAAAGTACTTTATAGCTTTTAGTTCTCAAAACCTTGTTGTTCTTGGTCATTACCTTCATCACAAAGTACTGTACATTTCTCATAAATAAACAAATGTAAAAAAAAAATACAGCACGTGCAAGAAGAAAAAAAGTATATGGCATGGCAATATTGTATTGTCTTGTTTTGAATAACTGTTACTGTTTATTTTTGGGTTAAAGTCTTAACTATGTGTATTTTCTTACCTCTTTTAGCTTTTTGGCCCATGGTTTCTGAGCTTTTTTAAAGCCTTCATCTGCCTCTTTGGTCTCCTTGAAACTTCCCATAATCTGCTTGTGGTAGGAGTCTTTCTGCCAGTTTTTCACTTTTTCAAAGTCCTCATTAATCAGATTGTTCTTCATGTCCTGGTGGAGCTCACTCACTTTCTCCGTCTCAGTCATCACTGCAATCCAAGCTCGCTCCACCGATCCGTACTGAGGCCCTGATACACAGAGGAAAAGATGAACGGCCTAATAGGTAAAGGAAAGTGGGTGCTTTTGGTTATACATCATCAGCTTTATGTTGCAGCATGTGTAATTAGAATGATTTAATTGCATTTAGGCAGTGGCAGCTCAGTGGTTAAGGTACTGGACTGGTAATCAGAAAACTGCTGGTTCAAGCCCCATCACTGCAACATTGCCACCGTTGAGCCCCCAAGCAAGACTTCTCAATTACTTAAAATGGATAACAAGCTTCTACATAATGCATGAAATGTAAATGAAATTAGTATTAGATAAAAAGTGAAAAATGAGAAAAAAATAAGCTTCACTTTTTTGGTGCTGTCTGGGTGGGGCAGGTATATATTAGATACCATATCCAGGCATTATATAATAAAATAATTATGGATTGTTTATTTAATACAAATTTTAAAATTAATATTCACAATAAAAATACTTTGAAAGCTTTTATCTTTATTCATTAAAATGCAGGTGATCTTGCATAATCTAATGTTACTGAGGTTAAATCAAGTTGTATTTCATAAAAGAAAAAAAAATTACTTAGATACAGCATTTTTTATAACTTTATAGCACCTCTTTCCACCAGCTGTCTCCATCTCTTGGACCAGTCAGTTAGCTGCTGTGCATAGGCCTTCTCTATTTTGGCACGCTCCTGAATGCAGTTCATGAGGTCATTGCAGAGCCGGTGGCCATCATCAATCCGCTTCACTGTACGCTTGTAGTGTCCGACCTAAACAAAGAACAATCACTATGTCAGCATCTCACTATGTTATCTTATAAATCTTTTCCCTTTTGTCTGCTCTCATATTCAGGGGTTGCCACTGCAGATCTTTTTGGTCCACATAAGTGAATTGGCACAGCTTTTTTTCAGTTCCTGACACAACCCTTCTTATTTTATCGGGGCTTGGGACCTGCACTGACAGTGCACTCACAATTTCACCTGGTTTGGCTAGCCAGCACCCCACCTCCTCTTCCCATGTATACCCAATCAGGTCTGTGTAGATGCGCAACCAGCTGGTAGTAGGGATGTCCCGATTCCGATCTCAAAGATCGGAATCGGGGCCGATCAAGGCATTTTTAACTGATCGGAAATCGGCTTTACTAATGCCGATCATAAGCCGATATTTTGTTTTACGTCAGCATGTCCGCTGTGTGGAAATACTTTAAATTGAAAAGTGAAACGAGTCCAACAGCGAAGTGTAATGTCTGCAATGCGAGCGTTTCACGAGGCGGTAGGAGCAGAGCTGCATTCATTACTGTAGAATTTTACTGTACTTTTAATCCGAGTATGAAAATTTCAGGACCATAACATACAGCTTTTACGAGTTTACGTGTTACAAGACTGAACGACATCTCAGTATCAAGCTCTCTGATTGGCTTAGTTATGTAACCGAGCGTCGTAGTGATGCACTTGCTTAATAAAGAAATAAATACACAGTATATTCACAAATTGTCGGAAGCAAAACACTTTATTAACTTCTTCTGTTACTGTACTGAATCGCGGACAGCTAGAGCCGAGCACGCTATCCCATGCACTATGGAAGCCCCAAAGGGTCAAAACACACTCACTTTGCGTAGAAACGTCCATCAAACCATTGTCACAATACAAGCACTTTAAGAACTGGCTTTCCTTCATAACAAAAGAGTGACTTTCCATTTTATTTTGGTATTCAGGTACTACTGTAATGCTGTTAAGTAACTTATTTGTTTTTTTTATATTCAAGTTAAGCTGCTACACCACTTGTGAGTGGAGATTTTTGTTCATTTTTAGTGTATCACTGCATTAAACAGAATTATGTTCTTTGAATATAAAGTTCAAAGTGAAACTAATTATCTCACTTCATTTTTACTACAATGCTGCACTAGGTTTGTTTACTTTTATTTTGTAAAAGAACATTAAGCAATAGCTTGGATGCAGGCAATTTTTTTCCTACAGCACTGCAGAGCTATTCAGTTGTTAAACATGTACATTGAATTAATTTGAATAACTGTAATGTACTTGAAGTGTGCACTGTGTGAACAGTATTATCTAGTTCTTATCTAGACAATATATAAAATACAAGTATCGGTTTGAGAATCGGTATCGGATCGGGATCAAAATTAAAGATCGGGATCGAGATCGGGAACAAAAAAACGTGATCGGGACATCCCTAGCTGGTAGTACTGCTGAGCTTCAAACCCTGTATCTAAAGGGTAGTGGGCTGGTGCTGTGCCTTCTAGGTATTAAAAAATACCCTGAAATATTTCATAATGAATATAGTAAGGATATTCTTTCTTTATTTTTTATTGCAAGATGTGTATCCACTTAATTGACCAATAACAAACAATAATTAAAAAAACATATAGAAGGAAAATTCAGTACAATGCTTTTATTCCAAATTATTTAATAAGCAGAACAATTTGAGTTAAGGTATCTGGCATGTTCCCCTTTTTTGCACTCAGGGTGGCATAGACACCACACGTTTGTCCAGAATGAATTCACAATATTCCAAAGAGTAACCTGAGATGGTACTAAAACAATGACCCCATAAATGTGTCCCCATAAATGCTTGATGGGATTTAAGTCAGTTGACTGGAGGAAAGTCTAGACAATCAGCACTGCTCTTGTGGTAGCTTTGTACTTTGAGATTTGCAATTAAATTGCTGCATTAAATTCAAAACATCAAGCAGGACAACTTGTATAAAATATAACCAAGTGTTAACTTGTCAGGGTTACTTGGTCAGGGTTGTGGTGGGTTCTAGACGCTACATAAATGTCTGTACGTAGATGCCAGACCCATCGATAACCATTTATTGAATACAGTTTCAATAAAATTAAGGTTAGAAATAATAAAGCTTTATAATACATGTAAATGTCTCAACTAATATACACACAGCTACAATTTTTTTGTGCAGTGACTGACTAATAATGAATATTTTTGAACTAACGTAATTATTTGTGCTTGTTTAGACTGTTTAATATGTTTTCTTGGGTATAAAGAAATTCCAGTCAATGTGCTGCTATATTCATGTATTAGTTTCTGAACATCAATGCTTATTTCTCCCACACGGCTTTGTAAGAGACACAGCGTACAGAGCCCTTGGTTTCAGGTTTCACTGCAGCTCACACATGACACAAAACCACTACGTCAGATTCAGCGATCAGCTTGAACTCTGGTGGTTACACTGATGCTGCACAGTATAAACATGTCAGTTCACAACTACATCCGTTTTACAGGTCGTTATAGTGCTCCCACAGGTGTCTAACCTCCCAGAAGCTGTCGGTGGTCTCATCAGGCCCCAGAGACTCGTCGTAGGAACCAGACATGTTGTAAATTTTGGCAGAACAAGCTCTAGGCTGGAGGTAAATGCAGCAATGTGGACTTCACCATGCACTGTGGGAGAAAAAAACAACACTATGTTCAAATTATTAAGTCACACTAGAAGATAAGTTACACAGATAATTGAAATCCAAAGACTGCTCTGATATACAGGTCTCATACAAGTGTATGTAAACTTTTATATTAATTTTATGCAAAAAGACAACCCCAGTTATAAATCTACAGTGATCCTCTATGTAGTCATTACTAGGAACTAATGTCTAAGGCTGTCTTACTTAGTCATGCAGTGCATAAGTCATAAAAACTTTCATATTATGGTTGACCACCTTTCCCCACCCTTAATGCACCCATGCACATTTGCAAACCCACAATCATAGTACATTTTTACTGTTCAATGCTGTTTGTTTTATCATGCTTTTAGCTCAGCATAAGCTTTAAATGTTACATATACAGAGGTACTTTGTAACTCAACGTCCCCTAAACTCAAAATCTTTGAAACTTGATGCCCTTCGTCGAGAATTTGTACCCTTAAACTCAACGTGTTCAGCTTTTTGTTTTTTAATGTATTTATTTAATTTCAAATTAACAATGAACAGCCGCTTTGTTCAGCGCTTGGCTTGAGCGGTGCAGTTAAACGCCATCAAAGTGAGCAAATGAGACGAATCTGCATCTGTGTGGAATAACCGTCAAATTCACTCTGAAATTGTCTACATGTATCTGTGTTTATCTGGATTTTTCTCCTGTTTCACTTTTAAACTTGTGTTATAGCTCAGATCGAGAATCAGTCGAGAGAGTCTAAAACGCTTATCTTTAAACTTATCTCACGTTAAGCTTTGTGCCGCATTTCATGTGAATGCGCATTTACTGATACGGTATTCCAAGATCAATCATCTCCACGATTAAGAAGCATAAGGAAACAATAAAGAAGTAAAAGTAAAGTGCAGGTTTTATTGTATTGTTTATTGATTTTGAACTCTTTTAAATTGTATTGCAGTGTTTTGTGTTATTTTCAGTGTTTAAGTGTCAAAAACCACCCCATTATTTTACATTAGCCTAAAACATATTCAGTTCCACGGGACCACACCACGGGGGTTTCTCATACATCCTCATGGAAAAAATATCTCAAAACTCACTGCCACTTTCTTTTTAGCTATTTCAATAAATTCTTAGAATGTAAAAAAGACAAACTACAGTCTCACTTATACTGTAGAGTTTCTGCATAGATGTTTCATTTGCACGTGCATGAGAAAGAGTGATGCAATTTGTGTCTTGTCTCACCATGTGTAAGCCATGCGTTTAATCCTGTATGCCAGTTATACATAAAATGCAATGTTTTTGTGCAAAATTTGACTGAATTGCGCCTAAATCCAGCTGCAAAATGCTGAGTCGTCTAACCGTATATATATGTTATATAAAAATCAGATATTATAAATGAGATGTTATCAACAAAGCTTATTTTTTGAATTCTGAAATGTTACCTTTGAACTGCTTATTTCTACCCTTTTCTAAATGGTCGGTAAAAACTATACACTACTGGTAACTGCTCACTTCACCTGGGCTCTGCTGTACAGCATCTAAACTGATAACAGCTAACTGATTTTTGACCACTTTAGAGAAGAGGATCTGTAAACACAGAGTCCTGCTGCATACAATGTTCTTTTATAAACTGTTGATTGCGTATTGACCCAGATCATTTGATACATTCCCTGTATTCCCTGGTGCAATAATATTTTTGGTAAAAAAAAAATACTAGTAATATTTAAGAGGTAAAATATTGTTAACAGTATGTGTACAGTGCAAAACACATTACTAGACTTCACACTAATAAGATTGGCCTTTTAAAAGACATAATTAGAATCATTTGAACCCAGGTGTCCGTATCGGCGTTTTTAGAAAATGAAAGTGCACCACTAAAACGGATGATACAATTGAATTAGCCAGAAGTGACAGGACAATAGATTTGGCTTTCAGAGCAGAGGCACAGCATGATGTGGGGGAGCAGCACTTTTATTTAATAGGGTAGAAAAGGGGGGGCACTTAGGACCAGTCAACGGCAGGGTAAGGCAGTTTTAAACAACAAAAGAACAGTGGAAAAAGCAATACAAGAAAAACAACCATAAATACAGAATATGAACCTGTTGGATGTCGTTTAAGCAATACAGAACAAACCTGTCATGTTATGATGGTGGTTTTCTTTACCAAAACTCTTGATTTATTTATTCCAGCCGACCAAGCTGGCCTTTTGTTCCGTAACTATGCAAGCATCACTGACGTGACAGACAATAACATCTGAGCTATTTACTAGCTTAGCTTGCTGAAAGCTAATGGAAAATTTGATCTCATGTACAAACATTGTACCAGGTAGAGAAACATGGCAAACACTATGCACATTTAAAAACTGACACCTAAACTTGCTTTGTTTATCTTTCTTTTCCAGCCATTAACCTATGGCAAATTTAAACTGATTTCCTTGATATAACTTATTAGACTACACCAAAATGTTATTTAAAAAAAAAAATAGCAAAAGTAATACATAAAGAGTACTACTCTTTACCCTCGACTGTGGCTTGACTTCATCACAGACAAAACACAACAGCATGTAACTGCAGGGTCTCCGCCACCATCTACTTCACTTAAAGCACACTCACTGACTAGTTATAGATCCAGTAAATTGCCAACACCAAAAAAAAAAACACAATGCCTTTGGCGAGCAGCACTACTGGAACAATAACATCTTACCTGCTCTCTTTCATTAACAAGAAACTGCCAGTAGATCCCATGTACATCTCCTCCAATATCAGTATTCTGTTAATCTGTTTATTATTCTTCTATTCCTGTATACTCCCTACACAAATCCACAATATGCAAATCCACATCAAAAATCACACCAGTTACAGGTTTGGGTACAAGTCCACTCCATGTGGTGGTAAAACTGATGAGAAATGTCTACAGCAGTGTGGTGGGTGTTTCTCTGAGACTTTGTCTGTGTGTGTATGGGGGGAAAGGGGGGTGTCTGGGGTGTGAGGGTCGGTTATTGTTGAATGGGAGAGCAAGAATCCTGTCACATTGTGCCTGATTAGCTCTAACGGCTTAGATTAATCAAGAGTGTGAGGGGAGAGATAAGGACCTATTTAGGTTGTAAAATTCGAAAACCTACGTAACTGAATATTTAATTAAATATATTTTAAATTACTTTCACTGTAAGCAGTCTTTTAGTATCTAGTTGATCACACTACTTTTTTGTTTTTGTGATTTTGGTCATTTTTTGTGTAAACAAGAACAAGAAATTAAGAAAATTTTTAGTACAGTGGTTTTCAGTCTTTTTTGTGCAATTTATTAGGTACGTACATTCCAATTGTTATACATTATATACATATATACAATATACACTATATGGCCAAGAGTACTTGGGCATCTGACCATGAGCGTGTTGGACATCCCATTTCAAAAACAACTGGTATTAAAATAGAGTGACCTCTATGTAATCTTTAAAGTATGTGGAAATTTGTGCCCATTTAGTCAAAAGAGCATTTGTATGGCTGGTCAGGGAAGCCTCAACTGATGTTCCAGTTCATTCCAAACATGTTCAGTGGGGCTGAGGTCTGGGCTCTATGCAGGTCACTACAGGTCTTTAAACCAAGCTATTCTTCATGTCTTTATAGACCTTACTTTGTGCACAGGGGCTCGTGCTGAAACAGGAAAGGTCCTTCTTTAAACTGTTGCAGCAAAGTTGAAACTATATAAAAGTAATATAATATATAATTATATATTTATAATATAATATAAAAGGAAATTTTTTTAAACGAATTTATTACTCCTGTTAGCAATTGTTGTGGCTGAAATGCATAAATTTAATAATTAGAAGGGGTGTCCCAATACTTTCGTCCATATAGTGTACATGCATTACAATAACTGACTGTAGTTCATGAGTTGCACTGGACATCTAAATGTACTCCCCATAAGACCCCCACTTTGGAGTGTGTGCCAGTGATGACACAGTAATAACACAGTAGTACATGTTGTACTGGTGTTGATATGTATCAAGTACCGGGCGGCCCGGTGGCTCGGTGGGTAGCACTCTCGCCTCACAGCAACAAGGTCCTGGGCTCGATTGCCAGCTAGAGAGATCTGGTTCCTCTCTGTGTGAAGTATGCATGTTCTCCATGTGTCTCCGTGGGTTTCCTCCCACAGTCCAAAGACATGCAAGTGAGGTGAATTGGAGATACAAAATTGTCCATGACTGTGTTTGACATTACAGACCTGAACTGATGAATGTTGTGTAACCAGTAACTACATGTCCTGTCATAAATGTAACCAAAGTGTAAAACATGACATTAAAATCCTAATAAATAAATAAAAGTATCAAGTACAGCAGTGTTTATATGAAATATCTATTTATTTGACTTCTTTGAAAGTCTGTTAGTTAGCAGATGTTTCTATATTGATCTTCATATTGTATTATTTTTTATAGTCAAGCTTAGTTACAGTATATACCAGTATAAATTTAAATACCAGTATAGAAAAAAGTACAGTCATATTTTCATCAGTAACTAATTAGTAACTAAGATTGTGAAATGTTGTAGTGATACATACTAGTTAAATAATCTTTAATCTTTAGTTCACTGATCAGATTGAATGCACTTGATAACTTATCTGGGAGTTAACATGTTCAAAGTCTCACATAAAGCATGTAACGTTGTTCCATAGCTACAGTCCACAACATTAAAATAAACATCTTATTAATGACGTATGCAGTTAGAACACTACCTAGAACACTCTGTTAAAATTGCCAAATGTAATTGTCCAAGAGTGTCTATCAATGCATTTGATCAAATCAGGTTAGTCTTTATTAGGATGGTTGATATATTCTGATTTATCTGTAATAATTTTACATAAAGTATATGTCTATTAGGTTAAAATTATTTACTATCTAAAATTTGATATTTGATCTGAAGGGGGAGCAACAGATTTCACTTGGGATGCAAATTTTGCCAATTTCTCACTCACTCACTTTCTTTACCGCTTATCCAATTAGGGTCACGGGGGGGGGGTACTGGAGCCTATCCCAGCTTTTCAATGGGCGCAAGGCACACAGTAACACTCTGGACACAGGGCAGATACACATGCACACACACACATACACATACACCCATTCACTGTCTCAAATTAACCTGACCTGCATATTTTCGGACTGTGGGAGGAAACCAAAGCTCCCAGAGGAAACCCATGCAGACACAGAGAGAACATGCAAACTCTGCACAGAAAATACCCGGACCCTGCCTGGGGCTCGAACCCAGGACCTTCTTGCTGTGAGGCGACAGTGCTACCCACCGAGCCACCGTGCCTTGCCAATTTCTTTTAACTGATAACCAACATACTTAGAGCAACTCATAAATATATGAATATAAATATAATTTCATATCAACAAAACAGTGTAAAGTAGTAAATGTGGCAGTAATGTACAGTAGAACAGCAAGATGAACATAAACATCATGAGCTGAAAGAGTTCAGTGCTCAGAATGTAAAGTTTAAACTAGAGATGGGACGATCGATCGGCTACGAATCGGTATCGGCCGATTTTTAATCAAAATATGCTATCGGCGATCGGCGATATTTCCTAAAAGTAGCCGATCCGATCGTGTGATATATAAAGACCATGTTAAGTTAACAGCTGAGTGGATTGATCCAGACTTTGAGCTACGAAGCACCAACCATCACATCACCATTCATCAACAATCGTACAGAAACCATCGTGAAAGCTCTTACGATGTAATTTTGCTGATTGTAATATTTACTTTAAAAAGATAATTCAACCCGGTCACATCTGAGTCGATTCTATCAGCACGTTATATAAACTCCTGGTTCACTTTGGTAAATCGTAAGCGGTTCTTACTTGTGATGTAGATGAGAACAGAAGACGTTACAGAGCCAATCCGAGGCAAAAGTTTATTCATTACCAAATTCGTTAGTTCAGGATCATCTGCTGAACTTTTAGAAAACTTTTAGCTCCTTAGACGGAACGAGTCTGACGGTCGGTTACAGATCTGTGGTAATAGCAGTTTAATTAAGCTTTTTAATGAAGCTTTTTAATGTAAGAGACTCACACAGAATGTTCTGTAGTAGCTGGTGTTTATTTAAAACCACGACATTTAATTAATAACAGTAAACACGGAGAGATAACTGAGAAGAGAAACTTACGCTTCACATAAAAACAAATCAACTCATTAATCAATGAATCACTTATAGCGATACTGTGAACAAAGCGTATCTTCTAAAGGCACAAACACACACACACACACACACACACACACACACACACACACACGCGCGCGCGCGCGCTGCTCTGGTTTATCTTTACTGTGAGGCTCTTTTTAAGTTTATTTACTGCTAATCCTGGTGGGGTTTAAACCTGCAACCTTCCGATTACTAGTCTAGTACCTTAACTACAGAACTACCAATGTCCAAATCCAAAGTAGAGATGCAGTCCATATATTAAAGCTATTCCTGATAATATAAAAGTATATACAGTGGAACCTTGATTTAACAGACTAAAAAGGGGGAGCACTGGTCCTTAATATGCAATTGTCCAAAACAGCAAGGTTATTTTTTTCCAGGGTGTGCAAAAATATACGACGACACAGCACTAAGGTTCACAAAAGTGCTAAACATGCACATATGATAAACAGTAAAATGAACAATGTAAATAGATATGTAAATATGTAACGTAAAACCTGTAAATAAATATTAAAATTGGTGTACTGGGGAGAAATTTCATTTACTTTGTGTGGTGGAGGAGATTTTTTGCAGGTTTTTTTTTGCCGTGATCGTATAGTGGGGACTCAGAGTATCTATTATTCTGAGTCTGATGCACTGCTGGTGGATACTGGAGTAGTGCTGGTGCAGAACTAAACACTAGAACTTTCAAAAATTAAGCATAAAACACTGAGAAAAAGGCGAGAACAGAAGAAGTGAGCCTCCCGACAAAATAAAGCCGATTACTCATGTAAACAGAGAGACGTGCGCCGGCTAGTGGACATTTACTGAACTACTGTTATTGGTACGCTTTTTTTGCAGGAATTTTAAACAGTCGGACCGAAAATTGGTTTTCCAGATTATGTCCGTTGAATCTGTTAAATGGAGGTTCCACTGTATGTATACAAAACATATAAACATTTTCTGTTTGGATTAAACTGATGCACTCTTTTACTGAACAAGCATGTAAACTGGTGTGTGCGGTAGGGGTGGGCGATATAATATCGTTCACGATAATACAGTGAAATAATGGCGACCAATGCAGAGAGTAGTACCGGAGTTAGCACTGAGGACGAACTAGTCCCTACAAGGGGAGCTACATCACTAGTGTAGAAGTTTTTCGGATACAGAAGGTCAGACTCCAAACAAACGACAAAAATACTGACGACAAATGGTGGCAACATCACATTTATTTCAGCACCTAAAGCAAAAGCACCCGCGTGAGTACGAGGAGTGTCGGTCACTGCGTGAGTCCGAGAATGATGTGAGAACAAAAACTGTGTCAGTGAACGAACATAGAATACACAGGTTACCACCTGGGAACGTTTAAAACACAAAAGCGCTAAGCGGAACGCTTTCCTTCACATATGAGCATGGAAACTGAATCACTGAGTCAATGAGTCAGAAACGACTCTTTTCAGACGAATTATTCATTGGAATCGAATCAGAAAACTGTGCTCTTATCTGTGGTAAAGATTCATTCGTCTTGCTGACTCTGTGGGCAAACAACTCCGATTCAGGAGATTCAGATGTATGAACCAATCAGAGCTTCGAATTTAGACTTTGGGCGGAATTTCAAGCTCTCTCTTCATTGGTTGTTGTATAATTGACAGACACGCTTTCATTATGCAATGATAGCAAATCATGATCAAATATTAAACGTTTTCGGGATTTTCGATGCTCATTCATTTGAAGTAAAACGGAGCAGAAATGTGATTGTGAGATTCTGCTGGTTTGTTTAATATAAATGTTGTCAATATTAATACAAATACAGCCTTATAATAATACAAAAAATAAACACTGTAATTAGTCAGAATTGATCAGAACTACAATGTTTTGTGTTTTTAAGAGAACTTATAAACAATATAAGGTAAAATACGGGCGGTGGCCTGCTATTGTACGTTAAGTTTACATTATATCGTATCGTATATCACCACTTCTCAAAAGCATATGGAGATATGAGTTTTTTAGCCATATTGCCCAGCCCTACTGAAAGTGATGCTTAATTTAATGTACATTTAGTAACATTTGTACCTTAGATTTCCTGAGTGTCTGCAAAACAAAAGTGTTTTTTAAATAAACCTTAAAATAAACTAAAAAAGTGTTCTTATATATCGCGAGTGAATATCGTTATCGCAAAAATATCTCAAAATATCGTGCGGTTTCAGGGTGGCTGAGTCTCAAGTCAACAGTCCCAATCTAGCTCCGCTCTCAGTTCAATCAGGCATCACTGGTGACTGGTTATTGGTTAACCAGTTAATCATTAACATCACTAGATCTCACACATAAATCAGCGCTGTACTGAATAGAAACGTAACAGTGCTTGCCTTGCACTGTTACCCAACAGCTGTGTCGGGTCAAAATCTAAATTCCTGCTATCAGGTTTTGCCTCTGATGCCCCAATATAAAGGTAGGACTCTGCTGAGCTTGTTAAGGTTGTTGCCAGTAGCTTGGAGATAACTATAGCATCTTGATTAAACGCTAAATGCTGAACATGATCTGGTCTTGATAATTATGTGTATGTTGATGTTCTACATTACTGACAAACACCCTGTTTTTACTTAATAAAACCTAAAGTCTCATTGACATGAAACTCTGTGATGTGGTTATTACTTTAATGTGTTGCTCTAAGGTTGTCAGTTAGAGGCTGACCACTGACTAATGACAGCTGGTTACCTTTACAAAAAATGTTACATTTTGAACCATCTCTCCGACAAATTAAAATAGCAAAAACTGGATACAAGTGCTTCATTTAAAAAGTCTAAAAACACATATTCTGAATACATGTGTTCCATCACTGTCCAGCCCCTGTCAGTTGACAAAATTCATGACTGCACCCAGAAGGTGTCCAACAAATTGCCCTATCAACACAACACAGCCTCCACCTCAGCAGTCAGGAAGATGCAGATCAATGCTTTCAAGGTCAGCAATGCTGCTGCTTTACACATTCACAGCTAACTGCAGTCTTACTAGTGCCTTCTCCCACCTTAAGAGACCATACTATTAAGCATTAGATGTTAAGAACAAATAAGGATTTATAAATTAGCTTTATTTTACAGCTAGGCCGGAGACAAAAAAAAAACAATCACAAAAAATTCCCTGTGCACCTTGGCCCATACCATGTTCTCGGTTCAGATACTGGGGGCCATGTGTTCTCATCTAAATATAAACTTGCCTTTAGATTAATTATTCATGCTGGTCTGTTACCCGATGAGTTTAGAAACCAACTCTGTAGAAATAGTTATCTGGGTACATTTCATGCGAGTCATGGGAGCCATTTTTGCTCTTTTTTATTTCTGAATGCAGAGCTAATGTGGTGTAAATAGGAACGGAGGCTTAATGGGATTTTGCGATTGAATTTTTGAATGTGGCAATGTAACAAATTAAATATCTTCAACCAAACCCAATACTGTGGACTACAACCACATACAGACATTTTTTGTAATGCCATTGCTTTAATTTAAGCCAAACCTGCACTGTGCACAAATCCTAACTGCATGTACAATAGCAAATGTCAGAAATAAAAGACATATACTTTTAACCACTATTTTATCTATTTAAATTTAATTAAATGCAATTTTACTTCCAGCTAGGGCTGGGCGATTTTCACGATTAATTCGGTGAATTCGCATGAACGTTTTTCACCCGGTTAGAATGTGACAATCGCGACTGTTTACATACTTTATATTTTAATTAAAATACCAACATGTCACGAAGCAGAAACTGACCAGACGCCCGCGGAATATAAATCAGGGAAAGTTTAATATAAAAAAGGGCGAAAACAGTGTCCAAAACCAGCGAAAACCAAAACAGTAAACGGAAGACAACAAGGATTATACACGGTAACGGTTCGATTCAGTAATAAGGAGCGCAAACACAATCGGCAAAACGAGACACAAACAGAAGAGTTTAATTAAGATTCACTGAATCAAACACCGCTGAACTGAATCAAAATACGGAGCCGATGAGCACGATCAGGATTGGCTGGAAAGTAACGAATTACATTTACTCGCGTTACTGTAATTGAGTCGGGTTTTTTTTTGTGTACTTGTACCTTTTAAAGTAGATTTTACAGCCTGTAATTTTACTTTTACTTAAGTAAGTTTTGTACTAAGAATTGTAATTCGCTACATTTTAAATCACATCCGTTACTGAGTAAAAAAATCGCGTCTGGGAAACTGCTGCAGTGAATTCTGCGATAGGGAGTCGGATCTTTTGTCTCGGTTCCTTTTAAAGAGCCGTATGTATGTAACGACTCCCAAATGCGCAAATTGGTTCCTTTATTTTGGCTTAAAGGGCCGTTCAATAGAATCGAATCATTCTACGACACATAATAGTGGTTAATACAGTTTGAAAGTTTTATGGGACTAAAATGACACATTACACATCCTTAAATGTTGTATCCACCCCCCAAATCACAAGAGGACAAAATCAAAGCTGAGCTGAGTGATCACTTGATGCCCCCCCAATGTAGATACTGATACAGACTCACTCAGTGGTGGAAACAGCACAGTACAGGCTCGTGTTCCTTTTAAGAAACCTGTAAAGAACTTTTTGTAGTTTTTTTCCTAATGTAAGGAGGTTCTGCTGAACATTATTTAAAATAAAAGTTGTTTGTGAGCTATTCTTAGATATAGATAGATAAGGATATAGATAATTTAGATCTATTTTGTTTTAATTATTGTTAATTATTGTGATATCGTTATTGTTATAAAGTTTGAGTCCCTTAAAAGGATAATTATAGGTGGTGCTGTTACTATTTTTGCACTTCTGCAGCCTTTAATTACAATGCAAAAAAAGAAATTTGAGTCTTATTTTAATTGCATTATACAAGAACAAAAATAATCGAAATCGACAATCGGGTATAATTTTAAAATATTTTTTTTTTTTTTGCAAAATCGCCCAGCCCTACTTCCAGCATGATAATACACCATGAACCTCTTTTGTAAATAAGTATATTGACAAGTGACAATTCATCAGAGGAGACGATTTATCAGAGGAGGGGTGTGGCCAGTCACTCCTTCAACATATGTACATCCACAGACCATTTCTTTACATTGGTCGGCAGCGGATTCCTACAAAGCGTTTTCATACACAAGGAGGAATATGCTCCCAGCCACAATTACTCAGCTGCTTAAGTAATCAATATGGGACTGATTAAATCAAACCTAAAAGATTTCCTGACCTGGAGAGGAACCTTTAAGAGACCCTAGGGAAAACTGCCTGAATGTCAGTCTGAAGGTTACACGTTTTAGTGTAACAAGAGGTATAACTGATGATCTAAACAACTGAAGCTGCTACAAAATTTAAATGAGAATCATGATGTAGGTTACTTTGTAACAAGATACCTTGTTTAATGTATTGAGTATACATGTATTGAGTATTTGTATTAGTTTTTTTTGCTAGTTTAAAAAATGTAAACCTTTGTTACTCAGTAAATTGTTTGAGTAAAAGGAGATGCTCTTTGACATGGAGAGGAAAATGAAAGATGATGTGTCCCACATGACACTACTATACAAAATAGTATGTACTTAATATTGCCTTAGTTGTGTTGATACTATATTAGTAAATATGAGTAAACTTCAGTTTAGAACACAGCCCAGGGTGTCAGGAGAATAAGAACTTTGTAGTCACTTAGTAAACTGAAATTTACTAGACATAAACATGCACATGATAAACATTTACCCCAAGCCCACAAGCACTCATATTTTGTCTAATTTTGTATGGCCTATTTATATAACTTCATACATGTTCAAATGATATATAAGTTAAAGAAAATAACACCTCACCTGAGGATTAAAAAAGCAATATAGTCCAGATCTACTCACAGTCCACACAGTTATGTATACCTATGTTACTATATAACCATTACTACAGTTTAACACCACACCTTGCTGTCAATCCCACACATACACATATGAGAATTGGACTTTGACAGTACTCTTGGGGGCATGCTAGTTCATCAGAAACACTCCTAGTCAATAGGACTTACCAAGCATCTTAAAAGGACTGGACTTAATATGAAGGAAGGAATACTCCTTTGTATAGAAACCTCAGATGTTACATAACTGAATGAATCAACAAAGTAATAAAACTGAAATACTTTGAAATACCCAAAACTAAACAAAACAATTAACTGCAACCTGAAGCAGGACTAAAAAAAAAGAGAGTACTAGCATCCACATCACCAAAGCATAAGCACTACACTCCATGTGATCGGCAAGACAACATGGTAAACACAGGGGCAGATTTGAGATAACCAAAAGAACAACTCTTCTAGCTACTCAGTCCACCAGTGAGTTACAACCCAAACATTCACCAAAGAACCAGACAGCAGAACCTAACAAACCTAGTCAAAAACAGGAAGGATGTCTGTGACAGCTATGACCCCAGCTGGGCCCCTGGAACCCCGAACAAAAAAACCCAGTAAGTCATTAAGGTACTCAAGGCAAGACTTTCAGCCAGGCATGTCAGACAGATCAAGGACCTACACACGAAGGACTGAGTCCCAGATTTGCTTTTTAAGGGTTTAACCAAGTATAGCAAGTAACTGTTGATGAGGCGCAGAGTATGCTTTTAAGTGTAATTCAAAGAGAACTACCCTTCCCACATTTCCACATTTTTAAAATAAAAAAATATCACTTTTAACATGACTCACAACAAATTCATAAGAAAACATTAAAAACAACATGCAATTCCACTGCTTTAATGTTTAATGGAATCATACATTTACATGAAACATGAGTTTAATCAGTCTTGTCTGATCTACCAGGGAAAAAAAATCTGTACTAAATGCAAGAATTGATGAGCAGTGTTCCCTTTTTCTGCTTGACTAGAGTTCAGTTCATCAGCTCTTATAATATAACTGAATGAATTATGTAAACAGCTGTTGGGATGATTAGCAGAGACTAGAGAGCGGGAAAAAATACATCTACTGCAATATCGCTACCCAAACAAGATCCATTTAAACATCATGTTACAATATTCATTTTAATTAACCAAATTCATTATACAAATCAGTCAGTACAAGATTGTTCCTGGTAGTTAACCCATTCATGTCTCCTTTACTGACATGTAATGCCCTTTATTTGTTAAAGTATTATATATTGTGATGCTTCCACATCCACACTTCACTGTGGGTTTGGAGTTTCTAAGACAATATGTGCAATGCTTCGCTCATGAAGCACTGATGATTGACGTATCGGTTCCTTTTTTACTGACAGTCACCTGCGCTTCACTGGGTGTTAATTCCCTCCAAGTGATTCTATTTATAATAGTTTCTTGCTCACAGATTTGCCAGCCACTATGTTAGAAAACCAGCTGTTCTCTTAATACTATGGTGCCGGGCTCAATCCAGTCTGGTTTTCTGCTGCCAAATGATGCCAGCTTTGTGTCTTTCTGGGATCACAGCCAGTGTTGTTGCCCCTTTCGTGTGTCATGAGAGAACCATCCACTTCCCCAGTAGCAGAGTGATGGCCTTTTTCTAGACTGGGCCCCAAGTTTGGACCCACGCTGGGTTCAGGCTCCATCAGTTGACTGGGTGTGGTGTTGCTTGTGCTTTGCCTTCTCCGGCTTGTTTTAGGTTCTCTTTCATTAATCTTTTTCCAAGAAGATTAATAAACTGCAGCTTGCCATATTGTGACAGCCAGTTTTCATTTCTGCTTTTAGATCTTTTACATCCACATTCTCAGGTACAGGCTGCAGATGTTTTTGTGTCTTTTATTTGTTACCTTTTTTCTGTTATTTTGACCACATGCTTTACTTTCCCAATACCTTTTTTGGTTTGTGGCTTTTAAACACAATTTATTTAAAGTTTTACTGATTATTAAGAAAAATTGGCACACTCAATCTCTTTTCAAATTTATATTCATTATAAATTCAAAGCTTTTTCAAATACCTCTGAGCAAGATGCCAGAATCAATCTACTCCTGCGTTTTCTTTAAAGAGTCCCCTACCTATGTCTGTTCAAGCTTGCTTCTTTGGTCCAATCAGACTATATGTTTTGAGTTGCATTGAGAGCTACTGTGTTTGCTTTTACAAAGTTAACTGTGATTTTGGCTTTAACGCTACAATAAAAGCAAATAAAGTAAACATTACATTCAAGACAAAGATGTTTTTTTCATTTATATTATTTAAATATAATCCATGTACTATACATGTAGTGTTGTTTGTAAAGTAACAATAAAAGTAACAAATAAAAGATACAAAAAACATCCACAGCCTGTGACAGAGAAGGTGAAGAGAACAGAGATAGCACATAACTGAGAACAGCTCTAGAAAAACAATAACAAAGATAGGGACCATTCACAAGCAAAACCACTTCCTCACCAACTGGCGCTCCCCGTGCATAACATGGATTTACGGATGGGGTTCTCTCCAGAAAGGGGATGTAACACCATCTTTTGGACTATGTTTTGGTCCAAAACACTGCAACACCGAGGTGAGTTTCCAGAAAGCTAAAGAATGCTGGCCTTGCACACCAGTGAAAGACCAGACCAGACCAGAGCAAGCAGCCCAGCATCACGGCTTCACAGAAAAGCAAGTGTCTAATTTAAGAGAGATGGCAAAACTGAGAGAAAGTAAACGTGATACGTAGAAAAACTTTCACCTGGAGCGAATTAATGCTCACAAGGCGTGGGTGATTGTCAATCAAAAGAGAAACATCAATCATGGGCGCCTCCGTGCCCCCTCTGTCAGCCAAAAACGACAGGACATATCATATTACTCATATTAACATGGTTCACATTACAAAGAGGTAAAATCATGTAAATTGTTTGTTCTACAACTACAGTACAGCTGTGGAATTTAGCCATACAACAATTATTTTCAATCTTGTATTTTGCTTATAAGAAACTGAATGCTTCAGGTTTTTTAAAAGACTCTTAGAGGCCACACAGGCGGCACAGCTGTAAAACACGCTAGCACACCAGAGCTGACATTTCGAACTTGTCGGTTCAAAACTCAGCTCTGCCATCCGGCTGGGCGGCTACATGAACTGTGATTGGCTTGTTGTTCATACAGGGTGGGAACCCGGATAGGGACCTTATAACTGATGCAATTACCACCTCTGCTGGCTGATTGATGGCGTCTGCACAGAGCCGGGGAATAATGCGTTGATCAGGGTGTGGTTCTCCGTACACAAAGCTGATCCGCATATGAACTCGCCTCGTGCGGGTGAAAAGATGCAGTAGGCCAGTGTTTCCCAACCTTTTTGACCCGTGGCACATATTTCACATTAGAAAAATTGCAAGGCACCACCTAACAAAAATGTCAGAAAAAAGAATCTAGTGGAAGAGAAAGTAATTGTTCTGCCTGTCACTACACACCGCTCGCTTAGAGTACCAAATTGGATAATCTTCCACAGCACATCTGATGATTTCTCACGGCGGCACAGTGGTTGGGAAACACTGCAGTAGGCTGCACATGTGTCGGAGGGGGCATGTTAGTCTCGCTCTCCTCAATCAGAAGTGGAGATAAGCATCAGTAGAGAGGAAGTGTAATGCAATCGGGTAATTGGATTTGACTAAATTGGGGGAAAATGCAAAAAAAAGGCTCCTAAATATTTGGCAGTGATCCTGGGTAAGACATGATGACAATCAGTAATTATTAAAAAAGGTTTCTAAAGGGCAATTGACACTGCACTGACCAAAACTGTCTTTCTGAACCATTACTGGGTCACAAAAGGGGCAGTTATTGTCACACACATAGGCTCTCTCTCACAATACCACCTCTCTATGTAATAAATCGATTAAATTCGATGATAGATGTGCAGTAAATTGAATTCCATCTTATAAACAGACAGGGTATAACACGTAGGGATTTTGGTAACAGCGCATTATTCATTAATGACCGGGGTTCGCTTACAGCTATTGCGCACATCCAGCAAAACCAAGCACATTTAATAAAGATCCAAAATCAATACAATAAACCATGCAAACTCTTATACCAACAAAATGATAATCAACCATATAAAGGCATTATTTCAATTCTTCTTTTACCTAAGAAAAACAATTCACACATCGACGGTACTATCACTCATGCCGTGTCATGTCATGCAGCATTGGTTCTGCAGCACCTTTCCACTGAATGCTAATAACAATGTGCATTACTACCTACCAGACACCGAACATAAACGCTCCAGATTTCACTGTAAAATAGCAGCTTCTTTTTCCTTTTACTGAGGAATTCCGGGTTCTGATGGACACCACATCGGCTATAATGTCGAGGTAAGATGCGCTAGCGCTGGAGCCGCAGGGGTTTGTGGGAGATGGCCAATAGGCAACTGCTGGCTGGTACATATTAATGAGCATCTGTAGACTAAAGCAACCAGAAGGCTAAACAGGGTTAACCGAATGGATAGACAGTTCGATTCAATTAAGGGAGCCGATTCTTTCGAATTACCCGTGTTAATGAATTGGATGCGTCTGATTCAACCGATTCCATAGACCCCAGTATCAATGTAATACCGCAGTTTTAAAACACACCTCATTAAGTTAAGCCAGGTTAATTTCCATGTTTTGTTCATTTTAGGAAATATTAACACAATGAGAGAGAAAAAAAGTCGAACATAAAATGTGGTATGAGCAAAACGCAGGGGCGTAACTACAGGGGGGGCAGGTGCATTGGGGCCCATGGCAGGGGGGGCCCTCCACGACATGAACTCAACCACTCACCTCACTTTAATTTAATTTCACCTATGTGTGTATATATGTATATATGTATATGTGTGTGTGTGTGTGTGTGTGTGTGTGTGTGTGTGTGTGTGTGTATATTGTGGCGCCGGAGAGCGTCGGGGCCGCGAGTGAGCTGCCTTTGGCAGTTCATTCAGTGGTTTAGGGACAGACACCCATTCATACACACATACATTCATACAACAGACAAACATATAAGCTACTTACCCAACCCTCACCGCAGCCACCCCACTCCCAACAACGGGATACACGGCCACGGTGAGCTTAGACACCACTGCCGCAAGGCTTTCTGGGTAAAGCCTGTGCCGACGCTACAATATATATATTTGTTGAGGGGGCCCAAAATCTTTTTTTGCACTGAGGCCCATGAGCTCCTAGTTACGCCACTGGCAAAAAAACCCAGTAATACCACACACCTCATTAATGTGTTATGCAAAGGTTTATACACGCCAGGCTAATTTCCATGTTTTGTTAATTTTAAGAAATTGTTAACACATTGAGTGAAAAATGTCAAACATAAAATGTGGTATGTGCAAAAACCCAGCAAAATAATTTACTAAAATTGACTTATTTTATTTATTTAAAGTTCGTAATTACTGACAAAATATGTAAGTTTGATTGTGTAGAAAGCTGATTTGTTGATCACAGTTAGCATGGTTTTGTGATGCTAAACATTGATGACATGGTTTAATCAAGACTGGTCAGCCTGAAGGTCCTGGGTTCGATCCCCAGGTGGGGCGGTCCGGGTCCTTTCTGTGCGGAGTTTGCACGTTTTCCTCATGTCTGTGTGGGTATCCTCCGGGAGCTCCGGTTTCCTCCCACAGTCCAAAAACATGCAGTCAGGTTAATTGGAGACACTGAATTGCCCTATGGGTGTGTGTGTATGTGTGTCTGCCCTGCGATGGACTGGCGCCCCGTCCAGGGTGTCACTGTGTGCCTTGCGCCCATTGAAAAGCTGGGATAGGCTCCAGCAGCGACCCTAATTGGATAAGTGGTTAAGAAAGTGAGTGAGTGATCTCATTTTCAACAGATTTTATTTCCTCCTCAAGTGTAGCCTTTTTAAATTATTGGCTAATATTTTACAGTGTTGACATTTTTAGCTATTTCACACCAACCACCTGAGCTGCTTTTTATCATTTTGTATAACCATAAGCAGAGAAACCTGCATTTTTATTAACATAAAAGCAATGGTGCAATCAAGATCACCAATTACTCGTGATATCGTAGAAATGAACTAAATATGTGCCACCCTACAAATGAAACTTGGATTAATCCAGTTACATAATTGTAGAAAAATACTGTTATGTATGGAAGTTTAGTTGTTGTTATTCCATTCAAATTGTCGTGTAACATTGTTGAGTACAAATAGGTGTTAATACATTACATCTGGTAATTTTCTTTCCAGAAGCATTGCTTGAGTCTGTCAAAACTGCAGAGCATGGAAGTGCTGGAATTTGCATATAAAATCTGTATGTTCTATGGGACTTGAGATGTTACATGCAGATGTTACATACAGAAGTGATTTGACTGTTGTGACTAAACTAGAAAAAACCTATTAAAGTGAGAAAAGTACTGACAATGTTTAAATGATTACATTGGGTGTGTAGACCTTTAACATGTCATATTTTGCATGGTGAATACCATCAATAATGGTTGCAGCTTATCGAACATGTATACTTGTCTCGTTTGAAAAAAAAAAAGAAGAAAACAATTGTTGTGTCTGACTGTTGCACAGAAAAATTAATATATTATTCCACTCTTACTTCTGTTTGTAAACTGAAACTTCCTTGTTCTGTGCTGCCTTCAATCATTTCAATCTGGCCCCAACCGTAATTGCAGTAGGTAAGCATATTCACTTTTGGACATAACCACACATTAATTCAATGGAATTTATAAATAACTTACATAGTTATTTTACACATTTTGTGAATTTGAGTTTCTGCAATTATAAAAACTAACCAGCAATTAAATTCTACTAAATGAATATGATGTACTTTAATTGTTTAGGCTAATTTTTAATAACATAATGATTAAATCCATGCCTGCATGTACACACAGCCAGATTATAACAAATAGCCTAAAATAGCATTCAATGTGTGTAAGCATTGTGACCAACCCACCTATGAACATTATCCTACCCAATATTACAGGTGCCAAATATTCAAACCCTATCTGCATGTCACCATTGTTATTAATTGCCTCTTATCTTACCTGGATTTACTGCGTTCTGCTGTTTTGCTTGTGAAGCCCCCAAGAAAGAATGGTGTATCCAGTTTGTTCAGAATGTGTATAGGGCATTACAATTTGTTGTGACAACATCTTCTGAAGATCATGGTGCTTCAGAACCAAGTTTTAGTTGCTGCCTATAAACAGCTCTCTTAAGTGTGCAACAACATTGGAAACTTTGAACGTCCTTAACACACAATTGTCCTTGATTGGCTGGTTTACTGTTTAGATAATATGCTTCCTCAAGGTATTTATCCAAGGTATTTAACCAATGAATATATACCCTGAAATTATTAGTGCACAAATGGATGAGATGGATGAGAGATGTGCTTGAGAAGTGAGAGTGGCAAACACTCCAGTAAATATTTTAAACCAAATCCTTTACAGGATGCATACAGAAATTCAACATAAAATATTTGTGTATGCCATTCCATGTGCAATATTCCATACAGTATGCTCAAAATAATAATCTTACTATTACCAGAGTTCTTATTTGACATGCTGTTTGATATATAGTATGATATCTGGGGCACATAAGCTATCCTTTGATACAGCAAGTATTTTGCTAAGCACTTTGTAATGTGCTCCTTATACCCATGAGTAAACGTTTTCTATTTCAAACAGATTGCACATACTAACTGGCTTTTACATGGAGGACCAATTCCACCAGAAAACACAGGGCACAAGTGTACAAGTACAAGTGCACAAAGTGTACTTTTCATTAAAAACTGTTGCACAAAAATACTTTATTCCACTCTTTCTTCTGTTTGTAAACTGGCAGAATGCCACCCCTAGTGCTGGTGCCTTGAAATATTACCTATAATTGTAGTAAGTAAGCAGGTGTGACATTTACTTTAGGAAATAACTAAACATCAGTTGAAAAAAATTCACGTTTTTGAAATAATGGAAGTAAAAGCAGGCAAATTGTTGATGAAATGCTTTATTTTAATAGATATTTTACACATTTTGAAATAAAGCAACAAGCAACTAGAGACCGTGCGTTACTGTGAAGCGGAGTGCCTAAAACGTCTTTCCCCGTGATAAAATCATAGCAGTAACGCACGGTCTTGAGTGGCTTATTGCTTTTATAAAACGGCGGTCAACATAAAATATAATAAAATACAACAATGTTCAATTTATAAATGTTTTTATTTACTAAAACACTTACAAAAAGCATTCTTCCCGCGAAATCAGGTAGTCCGTTAACAGTGTTGCAAGGCAACATAAGGGCGAACATATTACACACTATTACACTATTTCTTGGACGAAACACCCGCTTAATGATTAGGATTACTGTTTATATTAATATGGACATTTCCATGTATAATACATGACTTAAAATAGTGTTCAACCAAGTTTGTACTTTTTCTTTTTAGTGGCGTATTAATATGGAATGATGTGAGGTGGTCATAGGTGTGCCTATATCGGGAATTATACAACAGGTAGTTCCGACCTTACAATCTGATTGGTTGAGAAGCGTTCTAAACGTGCTGATATTCGTGATAACAGCACGGTCTTTTCACACCACAATGGTATTACTCCGCTGACGCGTTGCCATTAACGACAAGCTTCATGCACACAAACGCGCACGCAGGCGACACAGCCTTTTTTCCCGGTCGCGTTTTAAATCCGTTATCTGATATACAATCTAGCGCACTGTGTAGGGAACATAAATCCGCGATCTGATACACAATCTAGTGCACTATGTAGGGAACATAAATCCGCGATCTGATACACAATCTAGTGCACTATGTAGGGAACATTAATGTGTTTGTAACACGAACAGTTAGTTTAATAGCCCAGTTAGCAGCTCCTAAAAGTTCTGTTATCACCCATATCCTTTGGTGTGTGTGAGAGCTTTTTTATTTCTTTTTTCCCTTCGGAGGTTCTTGCCTTTTTCTTCTTGTTGTTCTTACCTCCCTGAAATGAGTTTTTGCAACTTGGGATGTCTGCTTTGTAGTGTTAAACTTAATATTCGTTGTGGAACTATTTTTTGGCGGAAGGTATTGTCAATATTAAAGCATATTTAATATGAAATTCAGGGCTTCTTTGATTTATTTTCTTTCTTTATTTTGTAAAAACTGTTGTATAAAAGCAATAGAACACTCGAGGTCGTGTGTTATCGCGAATAACATCACGGCTGTGATGATCTACGGCACTCACCTTCGGTTCGCAGCTCAGCCAATCAGATTTTAGGACCGGAACTATCCATTTTATAAGGTAAATTTAAGTTATCATTGTATTTATGTAAAATAACATTTTACACTTTGACATGCCACAATGTGCAGTCCTCCAATGCCCTTGCCCAAACAGTTCTGAATGTGCTGCAGACATCTAATTAGTAATTCATAAGCTAAAACAACCTCTCTGTATTTCAGGCATTCCCACATGGGGCCTTGACCCCTAAGTTGAGAACCACTTCACTAAACACTGCTGTTGAAAGGACCAGAAACATGATCATGTCTTGCTCTTCTTGTAACTGATAGGACCATCAGTGTTGTGTTTGAACAGCAGTAATAACCTCCAGACGTATAGATGGCGCTACTCAGTGTGCTCGTATTTTCTCTCCCGTTGATGCAAGAAGAGGCGGAAGCGAAGTGAAGCGGTCCTTTCCGGCTCCGGTCTCTCAACAAGAGTAAAGGTAGGCCGAGACTAACGTTGAAAAATCCATTTAATATCAAGTTCATCTTTGTATCTAGTTTGTGAATAAAGGTTAATTATGTCACATTAGGTATTGTAATGTGTAAACATACCTGTCGTTTCGTGTACTTAGGTTTATTTTGCTTTATTTTTGATACATGGGTAAAGCTGTGGTCCGGGTTTGCCTAATGGAGCTAGCGTTGGAGCTTCCGCTGGGCTGCTTTTAAATTATTAAGCAGATAAAACTTTGTTATTGTAAATTTTTTGATATTTTACTGAAACTGTTGCGTAATTAGATACAAAAAACAGCATTTGTTTAGGTTCAGGACTGAGTGCTAATGTTTAGCATGTTAGCTAATTTGGTTAAACGCGCAGTTAGCTGGACTATCTTTCTCCCCCAGTCATCTACGCTGGCTTTATGTACATACATACATACATGAACATAAGTAAATGTTTCTGCACCATCATTCATGGGTCACAACTGATTACATTTCCCGGCTAGCACACCGATTAGACTTGTTAATTAACCAACTAGCTGAATTAAGCATGTTGGCAGACAGAATTTACCCTATTTACTTTATGAAGTCTTGTGTAGAGATCACAGTATCAGATCTTGCTTATAAAGAGCCAGCGCGACTTAAACTTTCATACCAGTTAGGCCACACTTTGATCTGATACTACTGATTGTGTTTGCAGACCATGACTAACTGATGGTCAGATGTGTTTGGTTGGGATGAAAACCTGCTCCCATACTGGCCTTTCATGCATAAGATTGATTGTATCTGATATAGTGAACTTCTAAATTTGAATGTGTGGACTGTACTGGAATGCCAATTCCAAATCTGGGATTAAAAACTAACAAATTGTCAAATATTTAACTTTGTGCTGCAAGTTTATTGATGGCTGCAATAGTTTTGCAATGCAATGTTGGTATCATGGTATTGTCGGTTTGGCGGGGGCGATAAGGTCACAAATACTGTAAAGCTTGTGTGTGCCGATGTATTCTGATGGAAACTATATTATGCTCCCTGTGCCACACCTTTACATCTTCTCCCCTTGCTTTCCCCTGGTCTGCAAACACCTGATCGATTCAGTGTGGAATGATGTCTGCTTGTGCTTGCTTGGTATGAAAACCTGCACCCATGATAGCTCTTTGTGGATATGATTGGAAAGTGCACTTCTGTAGTCCCACTTTGCACTGTGATGTGTATGAGACAAAGTGATGGACATTTGTGGATACAGAGTACACAAAAGACATTTCTGTTTATAGAAAGCAGGGTGCCTTAAAGAGCACAGAAATGACATTGGGTATGTCAAATCTGGTTTCTTTATATCAGCCAAAGCTTTGAAAGTGGTTTTCTCCCCAAGACCTTCGATGTTATATAAAGCTAGACATCGGTGGGTAGCACTGTCACCTCTCAGCAAAAAGGTCCTGGGTTCGATTGCCAGGTGGTGCGGATGGGTCCTTTCTGTGTGGAGTTTGCATATTCTCCACATGTCTGCGTGGGTTTCCTCCGGGAGCTCCGGTTTCCTCCCACAGTCCAAAGACATGCAAGTCCAAACTTGTCCAAAACTGTGTTTGACATTAAACTTGTGAACTGATGAATCTTGTGTACTGAGTAACTACTGTTTCTGTCATGAATGTAACCAAAGTGTAAAACATGATGTTAAAATCGTAATAAATAAATAAAAAGCTAGACAGGTGATGTCAATGTATTCCATGCTGGAAAGAAGTAATAGGATATATATAGTTGTTAAAATTATGATTAGCTATGGCTTGGTGTCCGTTCTGGGGGTGTGTTGCTGCTTTGTGCCCAGTGATTCTGGGGAAACCAGACCCACAGCAAATCTGACCAGGATAAAGACGTGGTTAAACATGAAAATCATTCTCATGTGGTTGCTTTGCATCTCACTTACATGAACTTTTAACTGATTTTTCATGTAGAATCACAACCTCAAGTAAATTACACCCAGATTGCTGTTAAATGATTCAAACAATGGGCAAGAAAACAATTTTTTTCCTCTAAGAAAACATGCTTTAAAGCACTGATGTCCTTAGTCTATTTGGTTAACATGCTAAGCAAATTAAACGTTTTCTTATCAGATGGTTTTCCAGGTTTTGTAGTTTAAAAGCCTACTTGCTCTTTTCTTTACATCAGTTACTAAAATCTAAGACTGACCTCTTCCCCTTTTTTGCTAGATGTTGATGCCCAAGAAGAATCGCATTGCTATCTATGAGCTTCTCTTCAAAGAGGGTGTCATGGTGGCCAAGAAAGACGTGCACCTGGCCAAGCACCCTGAGCTCGCTGACAAGAATGTGCCAAACCTTCACGTCATGAAGGCCATGCAGGTAAGTTTGTTGCCATTTTTACTTTTGGGTTTTTTAATGATCTTCTCACTCAGAGCTCATAGCTAATAAAATGTTTCTTATAGCCTCTGTATATGCACTGTATAAGATAGTGTGCATGTCAGTACCTGTTAAAATATGCCATGTTCACATTACATGACACTTGAAGTGTTCAGATCGCTGTACAGTTTACACTACACAACGTGATCTCTTGTAATCGGGAGTCTTAAGTCATTGTGGTTTTGGTTTTCACACTACGTGATAGATTGTGTAGTGTGACCCCCCCCCCTCGCAGATTAATCACCAGGATGAATCTCAGACGAGTCTATCTGGTCTCCCAAACTACGTTTTGTAATAAACACATGTGATAAGTGACAAGGGATTTAATGATACCATATGTGAGATGAGTTTTTAGCTTCCAAAAATGTACATCAACAAGAAGCAAGCGATCGAAGTTGTTTGTGCGCTGATGATGTAGTGAAAAAGAAAAGAATATGGGTGAAGGAGTGGATTGGGTGAGCCGGGGTCAGCGGCCATTTCGCCACTACTAGATTGGGTGGGAAAAGAGGGGTAAACGCTCAGTAAAGAATTGATGATAAATTCTGTCCACCAGAAACGGTTTGGCATGAATTGGGTATCCACACTGGTCTGTGCAGTCAGTTTTTGAGCTGAAACTTTACAATTAATGATGTGACTTTCAAATCTTGGCAAGATGGTTTGCTGGATTCGGGTTGTTTACTACAACGAACATCTGCCCAGATGTGCTGAACTCGTGGGTGTTTACAACAGTTACATTTATAGTTATATTTTCGTACTTGGTACTTGGTTATTAAATGTAATAAAAGAGAAAGCTGTGAGTAGTTTGATTGGATATTGGATATAACGTTTAAATTTTTCCTGTAGTCTCTTAAGTCCTGCGGCTACGTCAAAGAGCAGTTTGCCTGGCGCCACTTCTACTGGTACCTGACCAATGAGGGCATCCAATACCTGAGGGACTTCCTGCACCTGCCCCCTGAGATTGTCCCTGCAACTCTGCGTCGTCAGACCCGGCCTGAAACGGCCAGACCACGCCCCAAGGGTAGGAGCTTTTTAAAAAATGGACTTGATTTAAAAGTTTTATTTAAATTTAAATGATTCGTTTTGGCACTGCTAGAAAGGCATGTCATCAGGAGGGATTGAGGATTTATATTGAACTTTTTTTTTATATCAGGTCTGGAGGGAGAGAGACCAGCTCGTCTGGCCCGTGGTGAGGGAGACAGAGAGGCATACAGGCGATCTGCTGCTCCTCGTAAGTACACTGAGTTGGGTCAAAAGAAATGCAGGTAGCAATGAGACCAGAACATGCAGTATTTACGTATCGGCAGTTGTGTTGTCGATCACTGTACGGTTGCCAGAATTAAGCGTCTAATAATTCCTAGATATTTGTTTGTTTATAGAGCCTCAAAGTCTTAACTTTTTTTTTTGTAGCTGGTGCTGACAAGAAGGCTGAAGCAGGTGCAGGAGCTGCTACAGAATTCCAGTTTGTAAGTATTGCTGCTATGTGCTCAAGTGTTGGTTATCTTTTTCATAGATTAGTAACAGTGATGCTAATATCTGCCTTTCTTGTTTCTCTCGCTCACAGAGAGGTGGCTTCGGCCGTGGCAGAGGACAGCAGCCACAGTAATTTTCCACATTCTCTGTATAATAAAATTTGGAAAAATGTAATGTTTTGAGTGTCTTTATTTGAAGAAAACATGGATACAGCGTTTTTATTTTTTTTTACTATTTAGCTGCAGATTTCGAGTTGCAAAGATCCAATATTGTGATTTTTAAAGTTCTTTTTGTTGGTTAACAAAATTCTTAAAAAAAAGTACATTATATTCCTACTGCCCTGGTAGGTAATTCCATAGTCAAAAGACTTGCTTAAAAAGGTTTATAAATTGTAAATACAGAAATTGCTATAATGGCAATGGTTTTACAATGATTTCAATAAATTAGTGCTAAAATATAACGCTCTGGTGTGTACTGTAACTACAGTTGGACATAATGAATGTCTTGACACCCACTGTTGCTTAAAGGGTTAATGTGTTCTCGTTGGCTAAATTCTGGTCACTGCACAGTTTATACAAGTAACAGTAATTCTGGATATTTTACATGTTGCATTAAAATAGAATGTTGCATTATTGTGCACTTTTAGGCTTTCCCCAGTACAGAAAAAGTCTGTTCATCTTGTTAAAGTTATACTGCAAGCACACTCCTAAAGCTATGTGTTGATGGGTAAGCATTTTTAACAGCATGGCTTTCACACTTGTTGTGAGAACCTAAAATGTTTTAAAATTTAATTGGGGATGTTTGGTTTTTCAGTCCTGGATGCTGTGAAGTAGCTTTTAGAAATCATCTATTGTAAAAAGCACTGGACAAATAAATGTAATATGCCTTGATATGGATTTCTCATTAGCCAAAATATATTACCAAGCCTTTTATTCAAAAGCTTGCTTATGACCAAAAAGTTGATCTAATAACGTGTGCAACTTAAATTATACTTTTGTTTAATATCATGGTAAGGTAAATTCTTGTTTTAAACTCAGTAATGTTGCCTCCCCTCTCTTTTTTTAAATGAGCACACCCAATTTCTTGTTTTCTAAAGTGAAGCTGACCCTTTACGTTAAAGATTAGATATCACCAAAAGTTTTTTAACATAAATCTTTGTAATGACTTTAGTGGAGTTTGGTGTTTAGTGGTAAATAGCTGTGTTGTTATTATACAAAGCTAACTCGCATTTCTGGATTTATTAAGGGTGGTCTGTAAGTAAAAGCTGGCCACTAACAGGATGTTAAAGTATTAAGCACAGCATGACAAATTGGAATACATTTCCACTAGGTAATCACTGTGTTTACACCTAGTAGTTATTTTTGAGCTACAATGACTATATACAGTGGTGTTCAAAAAAATAGCAGTCCAACACCATTAACCTGATAAATCAAAGTTTTTAGTAGAAGTGATATTTCTACATAGCAAAAAATTTACTTGAAAGTGTAGTAGAGTAATGAAAACAAAACAAACCCAACAATTAGGACATGCATGCCGCTCGTTCTGAGTAATCGAAGCATTGATTGAAAGGGGCTTGTTCAAAATAATAGCAGTGAGGAGTTCAATTGGTGGTCATTCATTCTGCAAAAGAACGGGTGTCAATTTTGGCCCCTATTTAATTTAGGAGGGTGGCAAATGTTGCACAGGTTGGTCATAGCACATTTCCTTTGGAAATACTGGGGAAAATGGGTTGTTCCAGGCATTGTTCTGATGAACAGCGTACTTTGATTAAAAAGTTGATTGTAGAAGGAAAAAACATACAGAGAAGTGCAGCAAATTATAGGCTGCTCAGCTAAAATGATCTCAAATGCCTTAAAGTGACAACCAAAACCTGAAAGACGCAGAAGGAAGCGTGGAACTGCTGTTCGAAAGGATCGAAGAATAGCCAGAATGGCAAATACTCAGCCAATGATCACTTCCAGAAAGAAGTTACTGAATCTGAAGTTCCCAGTAAGTACAGAAGATGATTAAGTGAAGCCAATTTACCAGCAAGAACTCCTGCAAAGTCCCGTTGTTAAGATAAAGACGTGTCCTGAATGGGTTCAAATTTGCCAGGGAACACATTGACTGGTCCAAAGAGAAATGGCTCAACATTTGTGGACTGATGAAAGCAAAATTGTTCTTTTTGGGTCTAGTGGCTGTAGACAGTATGTCAGACGACCCTCGAGCACTGAATTCAAGCCACAGTACACTGTGAAGACAGTAAAGCACGGTGGTACATAATTATGATATGGGGATGTTTTTCATACCATGGTGTTACGTCTATTTATCACATACGAGGGATCATGGATCAGTTTAAATATATCAGAATACTTGAGGAGATCATGTTGCCCTATGTCGAAGAAGAAATGTCCTTAAAATGGGTGTTTCAACATGACAATGACCCAAAACATCTTGATTACAGACAAACAAGATTGAGGTAATAGAGTGACCAGCCCAATCCCCTGACTTCAATCCCAGAGAGAACTTGTGTTCTGATATCTGAAACACGTTTTTTTGAGGCAAAACCCAAAATTGCAGAAGAACTGTGGAATGTCATCTAATCATCCTGGACTGGAATACCTGTTCAGAGGTGCCAGAAGTTGGTCGACTCCATGCAACACAGATCTCGGAAACAATTGTTATGCCACTAAATATTAGTTCAGTAATTTAAAGTAAAGTGAAACCTCAAACATTTTTTCATGTTATAGATACATTTTTTTCGTTTTTAAAGAAAAATGCTGGCACTGCTATTTTTTTAAACAGCCTAATATTCATTTTTCTTAACTTTCTGTAAAGGATTAACACAAACTGGCTAAATTTAGTTGATGTTTTGATTTAGAATTGAAAGTGTAGTATTTTCAGTGCGTTTGCATTTATGGAAATAAAAGTTATTATAATGATTTTGTGCTTTATTCACTTTTTTAAAGTCACTGCTATTTTTTTTAACACTACTGTAACTGATGTAATCAACTCTCTGGTCCTGTAAACTGCAAGGTGGAGACTTCATGGATCTGACTTATTTTGCACATCCTACACATTCACTATTTTAGTGGTTTGTGCTGCTGTAGCTCTTCCATGTGCATCAATCAGCTATGGGTATTCATGACCCTGGTTGTCCTTCATGGGAACTATTGGTAAATACAGGGTGTCCCAAAATGAACTGACTTTTTAAGTTTGCCGCCATTTTTTCGAGTTAGAGATTTTTGAGTTAGAGATTTTTAAATTGCTGTCTTTAGTAAACGTTGAGGTTAAATCATGAAAAAGTACACAATCGAAGGGCACGAAGTACAAAAAGTACACAAACTCGTAGAAATTGTAAAAATTTACAATTAAAACTTTAAAAATGGTGATGTGAATTGGCCGCCAAGATCATGTGACTTGGCGCATTAGACTTCTTTCTTTGGGGTTATCTCAAGGATAAAGTGTACACCAACAAACCACAATCCATTGAGGACCTCAAAGAAGAAAATCGACACAACATTGCTGAAATTTCTCAGCAATTATGTCAACGTGTCATGGAAAATTTCATCAACAGAGTGTGCTGCCACGGTCGAGGCGGTCATTTGTTAGATGTTCTGTTTCATACCTAACCTCCATGTCTTTACTTTCAAATAAGCAAAAACATTATTAATGTTCAAATAAAAAATGTGTTTTATTACACAATTAAAATGTCAGTTCATTTTGGGACACCCTGTACTAACCACTGTATGCCTGCAACGCTCAACAAGACCTGCTGTTTTGGATATTTGTCCCAGACGTCTGATAAATTGGCTCTTATCAAAGTGACTTAGATCTTCATATTTGCCCATTTTCCTGCTTCCAACATGTCAACTTCAAGAACTGACTGTTAAATACTGCCTAAAAAATCCCAACCATTAACAGGTGTCACTGGATTTAATGGTGTGGTTAGTGTATTATTACAGTACAGGTGAGTTCCATGTATTCTCATCTTTCAACACCTTTTTTTCCTGACTCAAGCAGACAATATATACTGTTTCAGGTCATCTAGGTATGTATACTTGATTAGATTGTTGGGTGATTAAGGCATGTGGGTTGTTTTAAAAAGTAAAAAAAAAATCAATTAATTGTCTAAACCTTAAACTACTTTTTTTCCCCCTCCTGATTTAGCGCACTCAATTTTGTCTTCCGCTGCTGAGAGATACCAGATTGCATCTGAGGAGAGCATGTCATTGTAGACACCTCTTCCGACATGTATATAGCCCTCTTCTCACCCCTGCATTCTGCACAGGTGTCTCTTCCACCAATCAGGGTCCTTACATTCTTACACAGAAGAACCACCCACCCACACATATGCCAGCCCCCATTCTGCAGATACGGTGGCCAATATCTGCTGCAGGCACTGCCAATTATGCCTGCTAGATGGCGCCCAGCCGACCGGCGGCAACACCGAGTTTTGAACCGGAGTTCAGAAACTCAGTGCTGGTGTGGAAGCGGAATATCCTGCTGCGCCACCTGGGCACCCCTTAAACTACCAAGATTTTTTATTTATTTAATATTGGGCCAGTGTCTACATCATCTGTTTAGAAAGGTAATTTAATAAATGGTAAAATCTTGCTATTCAGGTTTCTTCAAAACAAGAGCACTTTTACAGAGCTCTTACCATTAAACAGGTCTGCAGGACATACTGCTATTCAAAATCAAACATCTATACCTCTTTGGATTGTATAAGACAATGGGTGTAGTTTTAATGCTAGCAGAAATGCGAACAAATAATTAGTGTAAGCAGGGCACAAAACATATCGCTTCATGGTAGCTGATGGTAGCCCCTGGTTGGACCCTTTTTCCTGAATTAAGCAGACAGTTTACACTGTTTTAGGTCATCTAGGTACCTATCCTTGTTATTTCCAATGTAGTGATAGCTCAGTGGTTAAGGTGCTGGACTAGTAAACAAAAGGTTGCCGGTTCAAGCCCCGCCACCACCAAGTTGCCACTGTTGGGTCCCTGAGCAAGGCCCTTAACCCTCAATTGCTCATTGTGTAAGTCGCTTTGGATAAAAGCGTCTGCTAAATGCTGAAAATGTAAATGTAAATGTAAAAAGACCCACTTCACTGAATGTGCAGCGCCACACGGTGGTCAAAACAAGTAGAGAGAAATAGAGTTGCATACCACTTTTACCTACCAATGCTTTATTTTAACACCTTGTAATCATTGTTTACAGCAATGTGAGGTTTTCAGCATCAGACCTAAAAACCAACTCCTCTGCAGAGTTTCAAATGTCCTCGCTCCTAACACAACTGATTTGGCCTGGACACTAACTGTTAGGCTCTTCTGGGTCAGGGTGTTTTATTATTTATTTATTTATTAGTATTTTAACGTCATGTTTTACACACTTTGTTTATGTTCATGACAAGACAGATTCATCAGTTCACAAGTTTTAATGTCAAACACAGTCATGGACAATTTTGTATCTCCAATTCACCTCACTTCCATGTCTTTAGACTGTGGGAGAAAACCTGTGGGAGGAATCCTGGAGGAAACCTAGCACACACGGGGAGAACATGCAAACTACACAGAAAGGACCCGGACCGCCCCACCTAAGGATCGAACCCAGGACCTTCTTGCTGTGAGGCAGAAGTGCTACCCACTGAGCCACCGGCCGCCCCTCAGTAGGAAAAACTCAGAACTCTGCAGGGAAATCGGCCTTCGGGGATGAATGAGAACGTCTGGAGTTCAATAAGTATCAATAACAAAATCCACAATGAGCTTTTATTGTGAAATACTGATGTTTATTTGTTGGCACATTTATATTACATTCTGATACTGGTATATTCCACAATCCCAAAATCACAAAGCAAACGTTCCAGTGAAGGGTATGTTTAATAAACGGAAACAAATCACAGCGTTAGGGGCTGTATAAGTGATGAGTACTTTTCTTTTCTTTAGGCTAAAACAAGCCTCACTCTACATCACACAAGTTGCAAATTTTAATCTCTCAATTTCATTTAGAGCATGTAGGATGTCAGGCTGGTGTTTGGACAACCCACAGTATAACATTCTGGGTCTGATTAATTCTGGTGGTCTAGTATTAATAAGGTGCAGCAGAGTTATTGAGCCCTCTGAATTCTGCATTAAGCATTTTAAATCTTAAAACAACATTTTACATTTCTGCACAGAATTTCTATCAAGAAGCTTTTTTATTTTACAATGAGCAAGTCAAATGATGAAGTTTACCACTCATTCCAGGCAATAAAGCATTGGAACAATTATTTACAAACCTAGCATTAGTACTATACAATCCTTTAAAGCAGTGATTTTAGTGTTCTGTTGCCATAAACAAGGCTAAGCATGTAAACAAATTATGTAATAACCCATAATTGAAATGTAAGGATTCACCGATATGACTAAATTGTTAAATCATGGGTAACAATTTCATGACAATGTATTATAGGCTCTGCTTGCTTGCTCAGTGTCCAGACGATTTCTAGCAGCAAAATTCACATCGACTATATAATCCGTTCATACCGATTACATGAACGTCAAATCTTTTGTTGGCTGAAATTTTTAAAATCAAAACGAACCCTAAATTAATGATCATGCTAAAATTTGTTCAATAAAATGAAATCAAAGGTGACATGACAGCAGGTAAGCTACAGCAACTTAAAACAGCCCATAAAGAAGAGATTCCCGCTTGGGGCTTTAACAGTTCCATTGCCATTCACTAGAAACTCAGAATGTGTACCATACCCAAATGCAAAACACCACGCATACTGTACTTTGTATTTTTGAGTTTGTCTATACAGAAAGAAACAAAACAAAAGTCTGGCTAACTACAGTGGCTCCAGATTCACAGTATTGTGCCAACTGCTGCATGCCATCAGAAGGGCAGTAAGCAGCCTGGCTAAGACAACTTACTAGTCAATTAAAGAGGAAAGAAAAAGGAGGAACTCTTTTAATCCAAAACCACATTTAAAACAAGGGCTTATGCTATATAAATCCGGTACTCTGCATCATGTAAGAAACAGCACATTTGTTTATGCTGCTGAGCAGGTATGGTGCACATAAATAAAGATGCAGGTTTAACACTTTCAGAGTAGACGGGAATAGGAGGGGTGGGGGAATTTCGGGGGGTACTGCAAAGATCAGCAGACATAAATAAGGACTCCATAACACCATCTCGCCCAAAACAACACAGTACAAGATACAAATCTTTCATTCAAAAACCACAATTAATAAAGAGGCAGATCGCACCTTCATGCAATTTGTATGAGCCTTTTTACAAGCGTACAAAAAACTGTTGGGTGACTAAGGCATGTGGGTTTTCTCTTCAATCATTTGAAAGAATGGCTGTTTTTAAAAGTAAAAAAGTGCCATCAATTGTCTAAACCTAAAACTACCTTCTCTTTATATAAGGCACAAGCCCAAGTTGTTTTATTTATGTAATACTGGGCCAGTGTCTGGGTTATATATACAAGCAAATTTGGGATCACCAAAGATAAAAAGCAGCTCATAACAGTGGGGCTCATTTGCATTTTTTCCCATTTTACTCTGGCCTGATCACAAGGCCCCAGTCATCAATATAAGACACACTATAAAAATAGGGGTCTAATTGATATGTGCCTTTAAAAATTTTGATTCAAAACCCATTGGGTACATAATCATCTGTTCAGAAAGGTAACTTAAACTGTAAAACCTTGCCATTCAGGTTTTTTTTTTTTTTCAAAACAAGGGCACTTTTATAGAGCTCTTACAATTAAATAGACCTGCAGGACATACTGCCATTCAAAAATCAAACATCTATACCTCTTTGGATTGTATATGACAATGGGTGTGGTTTTATTGCCAGCAGAAATGCTAACAAACAAATAGCTGTTGGTAGAACTTGGTTGTTAGGATTAACTGGTAGTCAAGGGTGAACAAATGACTAGTCTGGGCGGGTCTGGGTATTGTTACTAAGATCTTAGATTCAGTAAGCATACTATCAACTATTTTATTTTCCCCCTAATAAACAAGAAAAAAATCATCATCTGGATTTATAAACATGCTCATCATCTGGATTTCCCAAATAAGCACTGTTTTCATATTAAATTCTAGAAAAGTTGAAACAGTATGTAAAATACAAATAAAAATAGTAATTTGTAAATGTAAATTTCATTAAAATTAAAACTGTGGAAAGACTTTTATGTTTCACGTCAACTTTTATGTAAATATGCACAAATTTTGTAGTTGTCTGCAACATTCCAAAAGTTGTGAGAGGGTAAGACTGGGTACAACGTCTGGGCAATCATGCTTGGGTACATATAAAGCATTCAAGAAAAAGTCTAATCAGTAAATAATGTCAAAAAAGAACCTTCCTCATAGAATGATTGCAAGGATTGTACATATTTTACCATCTACAGTGCAGATAATCAAAAGATTCAATACAATTTAGATACATTTTGGTGCATAAAGGACAAGTTGGACAATTACCACTGACTGGCCATGACCGTTGATCACTCAGATAGCACTGCATTAAAAACAGAATGCTTCCTATAATGGATAGCAGTAATTGTTAATGTTGACAAATCATTGTTAAACGCTGTTCGTCACTGCAATGACAAATGTTTGTTTATTGTTTGTTTATTAGGATTTTAACGTCATGTTTTACACTTTGGTTACATTCATGACAGGAACGGTAGTTACTCATTACACAAGATTCATCAGTTCACAAGGTTATATCAAACAGTCATGGACAATTTTGTATCTCCAATTCCCCTCACTTGCATGTCTTTGGACTGTGGGAAGAAACCGGAGCACCCGGAGGAAACCTATGCGGACACGGGGAGAACATGCAAACTCCACACAGAAAGGACCCGGACCACCGCACCTGGGGATCGATCCCAGGACCTTCTTGCTGTGAGGTGACAGTGCTACCTACTGAGCCAGCGTGCCACCCCAATTACAAACGCAATGTGTTTTGACTGCAACTGTGCATAATATAGTAGTCAAATGTCAAAAACATCTAGACATGGCGTGAACTCTTCTTGGCTTCTCTGGGTGACTCAAACGTCTGTTGGGGAACCATTACCATGAATAATATAACATGCTTCCTGCTAGACATCATACATGTTAATTTCAACATTAAAAAACTGTAATGTGATACGTTAAAATGATCCTGTCCCAAATTTTTGGCAATGTATTGCAGGCAATAAAAGTGGAAGTAGCATATATTTACAAAAAAAAAAAAAGACAAAAAAACTAAGAAATGGCGAAACTATATTGTCAATACATTTGACATTTTTTTTTTTTTTTTTACTATTTTTAAATGAATACAGGTGTTACATACTGTCCCAACTTATCTGAATTTAATGTGTATTTTCCATACTTGGTTCATGTACTTCAATACTCTCATTTCCAGGCAGTGCTTGATATTTGATCTCTCATTAAATTGGCCACTTGACTCTCACATACATTTGTAATAATAATAAAGAAATCATAAGATTTATCATAAGATTTCCTATTTTCTTAAATATCACTGGGCATTATGTGTTTATATATGAGTGCTCTGTTCCCTGAGTTTGAAATGTGTGTCAGTATAGAGTACCACAAATGACCAATTAGGCATCAGGTTTATTAGGCATGCAAGAGACTCACCTGATTGAGTTTAATCATTTGAAGACCAAAATCTAAATGATTTATGAAGTGGTCAATGTGCAATGTAAGATGAGAGAAAAACATTAATTTACGATTGTTATTGAGATTATTAAGCAATCACTATTAAAACATGTATAAGCCATATTAAGCCTATTCGATTATCTCGTTATGGTTTTTAATTTTATTCGATTTTTACTTAACCAACAGCCACCGTTTATGAGCTAACTCTACATTCGTATTTTAATCTGTTTTTGGACAAATTAAATCATGGGTGTGCATATTAGAGGATTCAGTTATCCAATGACTAGATTTTTAAGATTTCGATTTGTCCACCCTTGGGTAACCTTGTTTTCATTTTTGGGCTATTCCATGTAAATACTTTTATTTTATCGGGGGAAAAATGTAATAAATTTAAGTATGTATTTTTTTAGCCCATAACATTTGGCAAAAGAGGCAAAAATGAGGGGAAAAAGACCACTCAAAAAAACTACTGACCCCCAAATACATGTTGAACATTCAGCAGATCATTCAACACTGTAAGACGAATAAATATCAGTGCTCATGCAAAAGGACTGACTTCTTATATTTCTATCCATTTAGGCAGATAAGCGGCTCCTTCTCAACTGGGGTTGGGCAAGGGGCGGGGTGTAAGTGTCCCGAAATCATACATACACACAATCACTCACAAATTTGCATGCTCGCTTGCTCTCACGCCCAGAAAAAAATAAATGCGTAAAAAATATTGAAAGCCTGAAGCGAAAGCACTAGGCTACATGTATTTACATCACAACAATAAAAAGTAGTTCTTGCATTCATTTAACCACACACTTGGGTCACGTAGAGGGCACTAAAGGGAAAATGACCAGGTGGGAATTTCATGCAATTGTCCATTTGTAAGGGGAGGAGAAAATAGAGTAAAGAGAGACATTAACATTAAATTTACATTTACAAAACTTTTTGAATATTTACCAAACACTGTCAAGTTTGTGCCATTTTTCTGGCGCTCAAAAAAAAGATTGGCAAGGCAAACCATTTGTTTATAAGAGAAAAGGTAAAGAGAAAGCCAGATTGAAAGAGAGATAGATAGATAGAGATATAGAGAGAAAGAGAGTGAGAGAGAGAGAGAAAGGGAGGGAGAAAAAAATACTGAAAGAATAAGAGCAAGAGTGGTGGGGGAAGCATCCGGAGTGTCAGTGTTGTGTATTAGTTATCTGATGTCAGAAACGGAGCTCTGATTAATGTTGTAGGTGGGTGAGAGGTCTCCGCCTATCGTGGCCACTAGAGGCGTGCCATTGCTGGTCAGGCAGCTATCTTGTAGAGCCCCGAAGTAGGTGGCCTGAACAGGCTTGTGACACTGCAACACTTGTATGGCATCGTCTATTTTAAACCATTCCCTTTTTCTCCCTGTCAACAGAAGAGGATGCATGTGCTGTTAGCGAGACTGCTCACTTCACGCCGTCACATGATAACATTACATTTTCATTACACAAGACATATCCTGCTTTTTAATTACGGTTTTTAATGTAACAATAGAAGCGTACAAGCTAATCCTGGTATTTTAATTGCTTGGTGCTGGCCACTTTAAGCCAAATACACTGTCCACCGTTTTAGAGGTATAATCAAACGTTATTTGTATGAAAAGCTGCAGCCACACCGATTCCTTTGAGGGTAATGCTGGACAGCCCTGGTTTACATTATTACCATAAAGCATACATCTGTTTACACTGGTAACCTAGTATGACATTTTTGCTGAAATATTTTAATACTTAATACCATCTTAACCCTTTATGGGTCCCTCCAAGAAAATAATGTTTAAAAAATTACTAATTTGCATTTCTTTCTTGGGACTATACCAACTACAAACAATTAGTGCACACAGTATTTTTAATGAGCCTCTACCAAACAGTTGAGATAATCACAAAATGATACAACCTTCATTGATTGGCATATAAGTTAGAAAGGCTGTTTCCTTAAAACCATCTACCGATATTTTTAAAGTTTAACACTCGTCAACCAAGGAGTAAATATGGCCCAAACAAGATTATTTAAATACAGCTTATTTATATCCAGGTATTTAGACTCAAGTAAGCTCAAAAAATGGTTAAGCAGACCATTAAAGAGTTAAATACACAGTTACAACAATTACATATACAATAAATGTGGTGCACTTGGGTGGCAAATCCAGGGTTTGAACTCAGCTATTAGCTGGTTGGGCATCAACATACAGACATGATTAGCTGTGTCTGAGGGGGATATGGCCGAGCCCCGAGATTGATTGGCGTCCTGTCCGAAGTGTGTTAGTGCATTATGCCCACAGCAACCCTGATCAGGATATAGAAGTGGTAAAAGATAAAAATGACTTAAAATAAATGGGACAATGATGTTTAAAAGGCTTAAGATTGTTCTAAAGCCTTTTATCCATCTGCTTTTTATTTAATGATAGGGGATGTACTTCGCATTTAATTTTTTTTGTGGGGTTGTGAATTATTATTGAATATTTTTACATTTTAATTAATTTAATCCAAGTTGTGTACATTTTTTAAATGGCTGTACCCTCTGTATGTATATAAAATCTGTATAACAGAACCTTTTCCAGTTCCCGATTCCAAACCCTGATCTGATCAAGGGGAGATGGATCACCACATGCCCCTTCCAACACGTGTCCAATCCGTGGCCACTATTTATCACCTGCCAGTGTTGGAATCCCACACAGAGCTGAAGTTCTGAAGATCACATATCGCAGAAGTAAAGAAAGTCCTTACTGTTGAGTCGAACCTTACCTTGTTCCAACATTGACGGGTGTTTAGATAAACACAATTAAAAGCCAATTAAAACTTGCGAGTTCAAACACTGCAATGGTGCGCCACCTGAGCGCCATAACAGGATCTTGAGGTGTAGCAATTACTCCAGACATCACAATTACGAGGTTGCTTATAGTGTTAACTCACTCAGCTTAGTGCATGTTTTACCCTGTAAAATGTGTTGGCTATATTTACACATGAGCCAACACAGTAAATTGCTTTGTCCATTTACAGAGCATTATTTAGCAGTTTCAACCACGATGGATATCAGCTATCTGAACTAACAGAAATGAACTGGTAGACTGTAAATTCGCATTAGGGATGTCCCAATCACGTTTTTTTGTTCCCGATCATTAATTTTGATCCCGATCCGATACCGAGTCTCAGACCGATACTTGTATTTTCTAGATATTGTCTAGATAAGAACTAGATAATACTGTTCACACAGTGCACACTTCAAGTACATTACAGTTATTCAAATTCATCCAATGTTTAACAACTGAATAGCTCTGCAATGCTGTAGGAAAAAATTGCCTGCATCCAAGCTATTGCTTAATGTTCTTTTATTTTTACAAAATAAAAGTAAACAAACTTAGTGCAGCATTGTAGTAGTAAAACTAGAACACTCAAAATAAAGTGAAGGTTCTTTTTGAGGAAAATCAGCATCTCTGCCGTGTTAGCGGACAGCCGGTTCCTCTTCTCATCATATAATAATAAACTCGCTGTATTCGGCTGAGTGTTTATTTTTTAGGTGCCGTATCAAATTGGTAGTAATTGTAGACCGTTTGGTTAAATGATATCTGGTTTGTTTCTTATAAGGCACCGTACTTGTATGCGTGTTGTAACTGCAACAAACTTTTCTGTGGTTGTATTGTGACAATGGTTTGATGGACGTTTCTACACGAAGTGAGTGTGTTTTGACCCTTTGGGGCTTCCATAGTGCATGGAATGGTGTGCTTGGCTAACGCGATGACTCTAGCTGTCCGCTATTCGGTACCGTAACAGAAGAAGTTAATAAAGTGTTATGCTCCTGACAATTTGTGAATATACAGGGTATTTATTTCTTTATTAAGCAAGTGCATCACTACGTTGTTTTGTAAACCGGAGTGATCCTTGACCCAAACACCATATAAATAGTAAAATTCTACAGTAATGAACGAAGCTCTGCTACTTCACTGTTGGACTTGTTTCACTTTCCAATTTAAAGTATTTCCACACAGCGGACATGCTGACGTAAAACAAAGGATCGGGCTGAGGATTGGCCCTAGTAAAGCCGATACCGATCAGTTAAAAAATGCCTTGATCGGCCCCGATTCCGATCTTTGAGATCGGACCGGGACACCCCTACTTAGCATTTTGAGTATAGGGTGCATAATGGCTAATAAAAACTAAAAACATATTATATTGGTAGTATACAAGTACCAGCAATAGTTGCAATTAATTGGTTACAGATCAGACCTAAACACTTACCAATGTTTACAGAATCCTCCCAGTCCTCCAGGACTTCTTTTACAATAAGAACATACACATACGTCCTGTGTTTCCTGTCCCGGTTCTAAGAATGATCAAAAAGATACAATGTAGGTTAGAACTGTAGGTAGGTTTAAGTCAAGGAGAAAAAAAAGATCAACATTTCCAACAAAAAATATTAAAATGTTTAAACACTGGGGAAGCCATTATTTGATGACGCAGTTAATAATGGCTTTCACAGTCAATACTTGATCACTAATTACATACTTGTGTCCAAAATAATCTGTGTGGAAAGCTTACTTATTGCTTCACCACACCATTTAATTATTTTAATCCATGATTATTATTTATAGAATTTCATAATAACATTAAAATGCATTTAAAGGCTTTGTCCATCACCACATATGTACAAATGTAGCCTTAAAGCCCCTTTGCACCACACAGGTTTACAAATCAGGTCAAATTAGGTGCTTAGGCACTGTCCAAAAAGCTGTCAAATGGTTGCTTCCTCAAAAAGCTCCTGCAGCAGAGATCTGCAAGATGACATCAAGAAGTTCATGCTTTGAAGTAGAGGTGCAAGAGTGTTCTGCATAATTTGGAGCAAAGCATCTGTGCAGCTAATTGTGTCTGCACATTTCAGTTGGGACATTTTGTAAAAGTGTGTGATTTGTTAATTCTTTAATTATTTAATTAACAAAAGTACAAAGAAATGTATTTTGATGTTTTAGCTGAGCAACTTGATTGCATTTTGTAGATGTAAACAATTACACATATGTTGTAGTCAAAGCAAGGTAAATTCCTGGAGAGTCCATGGTTAGTTAGCAAAACAATACCGGGGTTCATTCTGCACCCACTACAACAGTGTGGCTTCAAAGGCAGAGTGCATATGCTTGACTGGCCTGTCTGCAGTCAAGATCTGTCTACTATTGAAAACGTATGGGGCATCATTAAAAGGAGAATCAGACATGGAATGGGCAAAAACTCCACTTGCAAAACTGCAACAATTAGTGTCCTCAGTTCCCACACAATTAAAACATGCACTTAATAAAACAGGCAACATGCCTCTTTCCCAACTTTTTTTGAGGCCAGTATTCGCGCGGAGAGCCACGCACTGATCTCTGTGCTCCTCCACTTTCTGTACAGGCGCCTTGGGCTACAAACCAGGGTCCTTACACAGCTTTGAAGAACCCACCCACTCTTCAGTCCGGTCTTTTTCCCACCCAGCAGACTTTAATGGACAATTTTGTCTGCTGCGGGCACTGCCCACTATGCCTGCTAGAGGACGCCCAGTCGACCGGTAGCAGAGCTGAGGTTCGAATTCAGTTCAGAATCCCAGCGCTGATGCGCTAGTGCAGGGGTGTCGAACTCATTTTCACCGAAGGCCACATCAGCATTATTGTGGCCCTCAAAGGGCCGATTGTAACGAATTCTGCTGTGATTGCAGTCTGTTGTTTTTCTTGGAGGCTAAATTCTGCATTTATCTTGTCCTCCTTTACCACAGACACGGCCTCATAACACAAGAGACGCACCGTTTTCTCTTCCTGAAGCACAAACTTGTTTTCACTTTCATTAAATTTCCTCCTTCTGCTTAATTGTCTTACTTATCTTCTTGTACATTTTGGGATTATGTGTAAATATTTCTTAACATCATCTACTGGCGGGATGTGTCACTTTGCAGGTCACAAAATCAGCCTGCATTTTGAGAGCGTATTTTAAGACAATTGTTCTGCCCTCACTAATAGTTTATCCCCCTTGCTCAGCTAGACAGACAGACAGACAGACAGACAGACAGACAGACAGCTCCCTTCAGAATACAGTCGGTTTTAATTGCTTCCTAGCTGTGTGATACACTGTGTGCACCAGAATGAAGTAAAAATACAAACAATAAAAACAATAAAGAACTTAATACAGTAAAAGCACACAGCTGTAGTCAAGTGTTACATCTGGTACAATATGAGATTTAACCAAACGTAAAATAGAGGTAACGAGTTAGCATTTTGTGTAAAGATACTAATTGCTATAGTAACGGTAACAATTGTATTTAATTACGGTAAATTTGTAACTAAAACGCTGTGATATACTCACTAAACATTTACAAACACCTGAGAATATAAAAGCCACTACTTACAGACGATGCTTTGGTATTATATTACAATATAATTATTTATATTTATTATTATTGTTTACATTACTATCCGCGTTCTTTTGCCGTAAAAGTCACATGGCTTCTCAGCGAAGGTCAAAGTTAGTTGCCATGACTACGATGCCACCGGTTGCCACTTAAAGGTGCAGGTATCCCATTAAATTATAAGTACATCTCTGTAACGACTCGAACCATCACAACAATCGTCGTTTAAGCTCTCGCGGGCCACATAAAACGACGTGGCGGGCTGTGAGTTTGACACCCCTGCGCTAGCGGATTATCCCGCTGCACCACCTGGGCGCCTCCTAACTTTTTGTGTGTGTTGCAGGCATCAAACTCTACATTTGTTTATACATAATAATCAGGTAAATTAAGGTTCAAGAGAATTAACAAATTAAAGAATAAATATACATTTACATATTTGTTGTGCACGATTATTCCTATCACTGACAAGTAAATCCAGAACATAAATAATTAATTGCATACTTGATTAATTAGCGAGCAGTTTAACATATTAGGGTTAAGTTACACTATTTTAGTCAATTCAGTTTTTAGACCTGACATGCACATTAACAGAATTTATTTCCAACCAACAATCTTGATCATTCCACTACAGTCATTAGTGAAACTCACCTCAAATATTCCTACGAGTCTTCCTAAAGTGCCCTTGACACCAGCCTAATAGAAAATAAACACAAACAAGCAGAGGGTTTAAACACTCAAATTACCAGAAATGAAACTCTAGAAAAACAAGGTGTGCAGTGAAGCTAAACAGAACAAGTGATGAAAGCTGGATCTGATGAATAGTGACGGCCTCACAAGTACTTTGACATTCAGCAATAATCTGCTGATCTGAAGCTACAGACATTTTATCCGTGTGATCAAGTGAACTGCTCCTTGTTGTAATGATTCAGTCCTGCTGGTCATCGTTTAAGGACCCAAATATTTAATAATACTTGTTATTCATTATTTATCCATTCATTACTTCGTTGTCTGTTTGGATCTCAGCAACAGTGGGTTAGTGTGATATACTCCACCAGCCAATCGCTCAGTAGGGAAAAAATTATTTAAAAACACTTGTGTTCTTACATTTTGTAACAATGCTTTTGTGCCAAAAACAAAACAAAACAAAAAAAAACCACCACAGCTGGCGAGTGCATAATGATGTAGAGTTGCTTTCGTGCCTGGTTAGCTTGCAGTTATTTAATAAACAAAGACGAATTGTCTATGGGTAAACACTTAAAGCTTGAGTTGAATAATGTAGCAAGTTAATGAAACAAAATAAACAAGTAATTAAAAAATGAACCCCAATAAAATGCTGTAGCATGACCTCAGAGTCTGATACACCAAAACAACTCCTCAACGTTGTGCACAGAAAATGGCATTGCTGTTAAAAACAGTTCTACAAGTTATTCATTACAAGTATTTACAAGTGGTATCTTTTAGCTAGGAATTAATGTGCCCAATAAAGACATAAAGTTCAATTGTTAGCGTGTTACTGTTTCTCTGATTGGATCAAACCTCATTTTATAAGTGTCTTGTCACAATCTGTGTACAACACAGGAATGGAAAAAGACAAATTTAAAAACAGCAGCTGGATTTACTAACGAGACAAAGAAAACTTTGTTTGTTTATTAGGATTTTAACGTCACGTTTCACACTTTTGGTTACATTCATGACAGGAACGGTAGTTACTCATTACACAAGATTCATCAGTTCACAAGGTTATATCGAACACAGTCATGGACAATTTAGTCTCCAATTCACCTCACTGGCATGTCTTTGGACTGTGGAAGGAAACCGGAGCACCCGGAGTAAACCCACACAGACACGGGGAGAACACGAAGAGAACAACCTGATAATGTTTAATGTTCTATTAAGTACGTCTGACATCCTTCTGTTCAAGATTCTGGCCTGCTACGCAAAATAATGCATGTTCAACTCTAAATGTACAACAAACCTATCAATTATCCATGTTAATGATTAATTTGGGTTGCAGATAACCCACAGACAAGTTGATGTTTGATTAGTGCTGTCAGGTAATAAGGTCACTTCAATTCATTTCCAACAGCTGATGCTTGATTAAACTGAGAGTGCAGCTACGGTCTGTACATAACAAGAACACAGATTTAAAACCCACTTCAGAGATTCTAATCTGAACAGGAAAACGTCATGTATTTATGTTAAACAATAAATGAATTAAAATTACCAAATGCTGTTTTTTTCCAAAAAAATGATGTGAATATTTTGCATCATACTCCATCTAAATGTACATTAAATAAATAAACTCACGCTGTCAGCATGAGCTTTAATACAATAACTGTTTAAACTGAATTGTTTGCTACCAATTGTTTCAAATTTACAAAACCAGAATGGGTTTTGCTCAGTGTTTATGTTTATCATACTGTTCTACATTACTGCCATGCGTGTTTTAATACAGTGTTTATTAATCTATAAAGCATATATGACTTGTTGATATGAAGCTTATATGTTTTAGATTTTGATGGGAGGCTCTACGCTTGTTGGTTATTGGTTATTTATTTATTAAGTTTTTAACGTCATGTTTTACACACTTGTCTTACATTCATGACAGGACAGGTTGTTACTGGTTACACAAGATTCATCAGCTCAAGTCTTTTTCATGTCAAACACAGTCATGAACAATTTAGTATCTCCAATTTGTCAATTTGTCTTTGGACTGTGGGAGGAAACCGGAGCTCCCGGAGGAAACCCACACAGACACGGGGAGACCATGCAAACTCCACACAGAAAGGACCCGGACCGCTTCACCTGGGAATCAAACCCAGGATCTTCTTGCTGTGAGCAACAGTGATACCCACCGAGTCACTGGGCCACCCTGGTTACTGGTTAAAAGAAATTACCATCCATACAAGCAATATTGATTTGGACAAAATGACCACCATTCAGATACTAGATAACTTTCAGCTTTCAATAACGAGCTTGCTCAGACAGACAATTTCCCCGAGAGCAAATTCATAACATAAAACCTACTTAGGAGTAACAAGCAATGTTGACCTTGTGACTGGTGAGGATAAAGCAACATGTACATCAAGAAAAGAGAAAATCTAGGGTCACAACAACACTATAAAGCCACTGCTAAGTTATACTTTTGTACATGTGTAGCCTAGAGCAACATTAATTTAAAAGCCACTATGGATTTAAATTTCCTGAGGCTTTAACATGACCCAGCATGCCATCTAGTCACTAAAGTGAACTCATCTGGGGATACATTAGATGATTTAACTGCACACAAAAATAAAAGGGACTCCATGTTAATGATTAAAAAGCGGGCTATTGGTAATGTGTACTGCGGACAATTGCAGACAACATGTATGTTAAAAAACATCATAAATGCAAAAAAAACCCATACATATTAGTAATTTGTTTTATTGTTTACTATCATACATGTATAGTAAATTGTATAATAAATACCTACATTTTGCTAAAAGTTTTAGTTTACAATAGGACTGCGGGCTAAACACTGGCTTTGAGAGTGCCACCTCTGTGTTTTTCTACCACAATAATGGTTGTTTGTTTGTTTATTAAGATTTTACATTCATGACAGGAACGGTAGTTACTCATTACACAAGGTTCATCAGTTCACAAAGTTATATTGAACACAGTCATGGACAAATTTAGTGTCTCCAATTCACCTCACTTGCATGTCTTTGGATTGTGGGAGGAAACCGGAGAACCCGGAAGAAAACCCACGCGGACACGGGGAGAACATGCAAACTCCACACAGAAAGGACCCGGACCGCCCCACCTGGGGATCGAACCCAGAACCTTCTTGCTGTGAGGAGACAGTGCTACTGACAGTTGTAGCCTAGCAGTTAAGGTACTGGACTAGTAATCAGAAGGTCACTGGTTCAAGCCCCACCACTGCCAGGTTGCTACTGTTGGGCCCTTGAGCAAGGCTCTTAACCCTCAATTGCTCAGACAATATGCTGTCACAGTACTGTAAGTCGCTTTGGATAAAACAATTCAGAAAATGTAAACGTAAATCTACACACTTAGCCACCGTGCCGCCCCAATAATGGTTGTACCTTACACTTTACACTTGTACTAGTCAGTTTTGTACTAGAAATAAAGGGCTGGGTGGAGGCTGGAGTTAATTGCAGTTTTCCGCATTCATAGGGGTCTTACGCCCCTAACTCACGTAAATATTGAGGGAAGACCAAATAGATCAGATAACTGCAAACAACAAAATAGTTTATTTACACACTATATAGAACTATATAGGATGCGTTTTTGATCCAGCTAATAAATTGCCTGCTCATGTGAGCTAAATAAATAAATAAATAAATAAAACCACCACACAAATTCAGCCTGGGCTGTAGTTGTTAACAGTGACAAAGGATGCAAAAACTATTATAGTGTACCGAAACACATCCACAAGAACTAAACTAAATAGTTAGGCAATCTATGAATCCCTTAATTTTAATTTGTGTTTTGCATATGCTGTGGATTTAAATCTACTAATGTAAGGGCAGGTTTTACTAAAACTGTGAACATGGCTGCACTCGCAGTTTAAATCCAGATTTTAGCCCAAAATGTTAGGATGATAGGGGCTGGCTGTGCGAGATTACTGACTGATACATCCTTCCAAATAGTCAAACATATGGACAGTAGTCAGATATTAATTATTATGGACTGAAATCTGTCCATATCTTAATAACAAGAGATAATATGAAATCTTCATGAGAGAGAGAGAGAGAGAGAGAGAGAGAGAGAGAGAGAGAGAGAGAGAGAGAGAGAGAGAGAGAGAGAGAGAGAGAGAGGAAAAATTGACTCATCAAATAACAATCGGCTGCTTGGAAGTCTATTTTACAACCCGTTATGCAGTCTCGTTATGGCAAAATCATCTAGTTTATAAAGACATTAAGTGTATAGTCTGGAGCTCAAGAAAACTTCACCTGTGGCTAAAGTTTAGCCTATCTGAAGCCAAGCCAGGGTGTAGAGTAAAGAGCAGTGGTTAATCTGAGTGGAATGCCCTTTAGCACGCCTCTGTAACGTGATCAGCTTCTACACATAAGTGATGAGTATCACTGCTCATCACAAGAAGCTATGATCAGAACATTTGGGTCAGCTTAGAACAGTTGTGTAACAATATAGAAATTACACTAAACACTACACACCTGCCAAAAAATAGTAAACATGGACAGTGGATATAATGAACAGGGTTTTTATTAAGCATTAAGATTTTTAAGAGGAGAAGTCAAGTTTTGCTACTTTCAAACAACAAAAAAGCCAGATCATTAAAAAGGCATACGTTTATTGTTTTGCAATGCATTGAAAAGCAGCCAGAGCAGGGGTGAACTTCACAATTTTAAGCAAACCAATTATCACAGTTATTTTCATGCTTTCATGCATCTTTTAGCATACTGGCTTATGCTGCCACTGCCAATTGTCTCCTAAAAATTGAGTTTGGCCCCTGCATGATAAAGAAACAGTGAAGTCACTAGTCCAGTTTCTTTAGCAATTTATGTATATATTTTTCTGCTTCTTTATAATATCCTATTAAAACTGATTTCCTTTAAGAACCTTTCAATTAAACATGAATCGATATGTATGGCATAATTGTATTACTTATTGACATGCCATGTTACAGAGTAAAGTATACTAAGTAAAAATTGCACAAGTATCTAAAGTGTCTGACCTCTTCACACACTTCTCGAACAGCAGCAACGTTGGGCTCCTCCTCTGGCTCCATTCCTCCTCCCGGTACAATCCATTTGTCTGGATGCCGGCTACTACTCACCAACAACACCTAAATAAATCAAATGAATCATCAGTGTAACTGCGTACAAGCAGTGCTTTAACTCCACACCACTAAATTAAAATAGACTTGTGAATCAGTACATTCACATAGGAAGCTCAGGCAACAAATACAAGTGTCACAAATATAATTTGTCACTGTAATCACTGTAAAAGTATCCTTTACTATAACTTAGAAGTTATGGTACTGGACTAGTAATCATAAGGTTGCCAGTTCAACACCAGGTTGTCACTGTTGGGCCCTTGAGCAAGGCTCTTAAACCCATAATTGTTTAAATTGTATTCAGTTATAATTATAAATTGCATTAGAAAAACGCCTCTGATAAATACTGCAAATGTACTTTTTGGAGTTTTAGAAACGTTTTTTTCTATTAATTAGTCAGATTAAAGAACCATATTCACACAACAAGTGAATTTTTTTTATCCATGATATTTATGAATCCAAATATTTATTTATGAATTAAATATTCCTGTTCTACCATCCTTCCTTCTCCCTTTTACAGGGTAAAAACTAGAGATCCAATTTCTTTTAGCTGATAGTCATTAGATAATGGTTAACTGTACTTACTGACATGTTTATAACTTCCTATTAAAATATGTACACATCACCAAATTACATCTTTATTTATATCTCCATTTTTTATTCAGTAAAAAAGAAATGACACTGAACATGGCAGAAATGTAATGCTACCTAAACATCTCTAATCAAATGAAGAGATTCAGTCAATATAATAAAGCTTTTACTGACAACATTGGCATAGTTATTAAATTTTACCTTTACACTTAGACATGATGCAAAATATCCAAATCATAGCTGTAAAAAATTACATTTTACAAAAATCCAAAACAACTAACTTGTTTGTAATTTAAATCTGTTATAGTTTGCGATTTAGAATAGAAGAACAGAATGCCTATATTTGTCATATATACATAGACAGATGTACAGTACAACAAAATTCTTTCTTCGCATATCCCAGCTTGTTTGGAAGCTGGGGTCAGAGCCCATTGTACAGCACCCCTGGAAAAGAGAGGGTTAAGGACCTTGCTCAAGGGCCCAACAATTGCTGCATGGCAGAGCTGGGATTCGTACTCTCAACCTTGGGCTAAGTTGACAGCCCAAAGCCCTACCCACTAGGCTACCACTATTCCTTCTAATAAATATGAATAAATAATGTGAAGCACAATATGAAGGTTTTCTGCTCAGATTAGAATGGCAGCGCACTTTCTGTAGCTCCACTTTCAGTTCAAATTAAGCAACAGCTGCACAAAATGTTGTTAAATTATCTTTTTAACAAAGAGCATTAATCAAACTATGACATTCATCAGTTATTGGTTTATCGGTTAATTGTTGACATCCTAAGTAAAAACAGGTCTTCAGTTCTGTACAGTTAATTTCATGTATGCTGTCAAAAAAGGTTTGTAACAGTTAATAATTATTGTGGTGTAGATGTTAAAGCCAAACCTAAAACAGCTGACATTCATCAGCAAGCCAAAATACTGATATTAGACTTTTAGGGAGAAAAGAGAAGAAGCTTTCCCAACCAGGCATCTACCCCCAGCTATCTGTCAGATATAACTGACAGTTCACATACCTACACCCAAACACTTCTCTACTATTTGCTTTTAACATTCCACAGTCTCAATGATCAACTTGTGTCAGTCAAGTAATTTCCCACAGTGGGAGATTTTAAGCTTGTTCTTACAGGCAAAACAAAGTCAGAGCATCTCACTCCAGTCTTATTAAGTTTACACTGTCTGTCTATTCAATTCTGTGCTGAGTACAAAGTACTGCTAATGCCATTTAAAGCCTTAAGTAGTATAGTTCTTAAAGATCTTACTGATCTGACCAATAATGCCACTTCACTTACAGTTTAGCCAGTGAAATATGTTATTTAGATCATAACCTAAACTCTTAAACAGTGTCCAGTGATATTTTCAAAATTCAATATCTAAAATGTATTTAAAACATACTTTTTCAACCAGGTTGGTTTATAGTCATTTGTTATTTTACTTAATGTATTTAAATGTATTTTTAGAACTTTAAAAAATGTTTCTAATTAAAATTAGGTTTGAATATTCCTACAGATTCTAGGCAGAGGTTAGGCAAACAATCAAATGGATGGCTGATCTATTGAAGTAGTGGACAGTGGTAGCCTAGTGGGTAGAGCTTTGGGCTATCAACTGAAAGGTTAAGAGTTTGAATACCAGCTCTGCAATGCAGCCACTGTTGGGCCCTTAACCCTCTCTGCTTCTCTGCTTATGATGGCAGACCCTGCGCTCTGACCCCAACCTCCAAAACAAGCTGGGATATGCGAAGAAAGGATTTAATTGTACTGTACGTACATCTGTATATGTATATGTGACAACTAAAGGCATTTATTCTATTCTATTCTAGTCATCACATACATTCACAGTACCAAATTTGTAAGTGTATCAGATCAAAAATGATCAGAGAGTTTTGGTAACAAGATGTGAGATTAATCCCACTTAATAAACACACACCTGGGAGTGAACTGGAACTGTATGTGACTGAGTAAATAAGTGTGTATGTGTTTTATGTCCAGAGATAGACTGGTACTGCTTCTGGAGTGCATTTCCACTTTAAGACTAGTGCTTCCAAAGGGTTTTGAACCCAAAATGACCCTGAACAGGATAGTGGTTAGTTAATCCAAACTAGATTAAATCAATTTAGTAGTAGTAGGAGTAGTAATACTAGTACTGGTAGTAGAATATTCCTAATGTTTATAGGGTCCATAAATCTGTTTTGTTTCCATAAATCTTTATCGTGCCTTTTATGATTTGGCTAAATTAATTCAGATATTTATTCATATTTGTTTGACTTGATTTTACAGTACCAAATATGTAAGTGTATCAGATCAGAGAATGATCAGAGAATTTTGATAACAAGTTGTAAGATTAATTCCACTTAATAAAAACACACCTGGGAGTGAACTTCAAACTGGCACTGCATGTGACTGAGTGAGTACATAAGTGTTTATGTGTTTTATGTCCAGAGATGACTGATACTGTTTCTGGAGTGCATTTCCACTTTGAGACCAGTGCTTCCAAAAGTGCTTTGGACCCTAAATGACCCTGAACAGAATAGTGGTTAGTTAATCCAAACTAGATTAAATCAATGTTGTAGTATGAGTAGTAATACTAGTACTGGTAGTAAAATATTCCCAATGTTTATAGGGTCCATAACTAAAAGAAATCCTCTAACGTGCCTTTTATGATTTGGCTAAATTAATTCAGATATTTATTCATATTTGTTTGACTTGATTTTACAGTACCAAATATGTAAGTGTATCAGATCGGAGAATGATCAGAGAGTTTTGATAACAAGTTGTGAGATTAATTCCACTTAATAAAAACACACCTGGGAGTGAACTGGCACTATGTGACTGAGTAAATGAGTGTTTATGTGTTTAATGCCCTGAGACAGTTTGTTTGTTTGTTTATTAGGATTTTAACGTCATGTTTTACACTTTGGTTACATTCATGACAAACTGTAGTTACTCATTACACAAGAATCATCAGTTTACAAAATTATATCAAACACAGTCATGGACAATTTTGTATCTCCAATTCACCTCACTTGCATGTCTTTGGACTGTGGAAGGAAACCGGAGCTCCCGGAGAAAACCCACACAGACACGGGGAGAACATGCAAACTCCACACAGAAAGGACCCGGACCGCCCCACCTGGGGATCGAACCCAGGACCTTCTTGCTGTGAGGCGACAGTGCTACCCACTTAGCCACCGTGCCGCCCCCCTGAGACAGACTGGTACCATTTTTGGATGCATCTCCACTTTGAGACCAGTGCTTCCAAATAGGCTTTGGACCCAAATTGACCCTGAACTAGATTAAATCAATGTTGTAGTAGGAGTAGTAATACTAGTACTGGTAGTAAAATATTCCTAATGTTTATAGAGTCCATAACTAAAAGAAATCATTTATTGTGCCTTTTATGATTTGGCTAAATTATTTCTGATATTTAATATATTTGTTTGACTTTTTAGAGTGAAGTGCAGTGCTATCTTTAATCTGCTATAGGAATCAACTAAAATTAGCTGAATTAACTGGCCCCAAATTCCAAACGACTAAACAAAGTGAACTGCACGTAAAAATATAGGTTTATCATCGATTAAATATACAGACGTGTGACTGACTAACAAGAAAAATATATATAAAAGTCTATATTTTTATAGTAAACCTGACTGCGAGTATCACGACGGTCATATAGCTGCTTATAGACTTCAGTCCAATCAACTAGTGTTCGACTCTCACAATAACAGGATTCGATCGTTTGCATAGCTAAAGGTAGAGCTAATTGGCTAAGCTAGCTCGCACAGTGCTTGAGCAATGAGAAAGCTATGCAGCTGCCTGGTTAGCAATGTTTATGCGTAGCTACTTCACACAAACTACCAACCCAAACAAGTCATGACTGGACCGGGGTTATTTTCCCAGTGTACTGCTGTCAAACTACCTGAACTAACAGGCAAGCTGACATGCTCAGTGGTTTAGCATTCTCACTGACAATCGCACCGTAATTTGGTTAGCTACCGTTAGCTTGTTATAATGTGCCAGTTAAGAATTCCCTCATTCCGGTCCAAACTGGAATTCACAACTAAAGAACAAACATTAATAAGGAATATTTAGTTGAAGTATAGTAGATTTTTGTTACATATGCAGGCCTATTATATGTACGCGGTGGGAATCCCCGGGCTCACCTCCTCCTCCGTTTCGCTCCTGAAGCACAGGCAGGCGGCCCGCTTCTTATAGCCGTCTCCATCGTACGTGCGAGTCTGGTTCGACTTGAGCTTCATCATGTCTGCCCGGTGAAAGCTAGCCAAAAAATCAAAGCTCGAACCTCCGGTAAGTGACACAGCCTCGGACGCAAAGTTCACGAATGGAAACCCCGCGTTTTGACTAAAAGAAATAAGTTCTCCTACGCTTCATTTTCCCAAAGCCAAGCGCATCTCAGCCATAGACGCCATTACTGAAACCGTTACGCAGTGTTCGCAAATTCATCGGCGTGCACGGCTTTACGTTACGGACTTTACGTAGCCGGCGTGTAGAATCAGTCCCGTGTAGCATAGCCAGGACCCCTAGCGCTAGCGTATATGCTGACTGGTGACAAATTAAAGGAAAATCCAGAATCATTGAGAGAGCAGACGGTTTAGAAATGTTTACAGTAAGAGAAGGTGACAGTAAATAAGTACAAATACTAATTTAAAAATACAAAGATAAAGGCTGAAGTATGGACTGCAGTTTTTACTGGAGCTTCATTCTGGTTAGGGTCACCAACAGAGGCGAGTTCATGGACTCTATTCTAGGGGTGGGCGGATCGATCTAAATATCGATAGTATCGATACCAACGTTGGTATTATGAAATTAAATAAAAAATAGAATTTAAGTTTTAAAACACTTGTTCTTTAGTAATAATTTTGTGTGCTTTATTTTTAAGCCAGAGAAGATTTATTTAATTATTTATTAGGATTTTAACGTCATGTTTTACACTTTGGTTACATTCATGTCAGGAACGCCACCTTTAAGCCACAGAAAAAGTGCAGTAAAAGGAAGAAATTTAGTTTTGTTATTATATTTGTTTCTGATCAAACTGAAAAGTTTGTTTGCTTGTTTATCAGGATTTTAACGTCATGTTTTACACACTTTGGTTACATTCATGTCAGGAACGGTAGTTACTCATTACACAAGGTTCATTAGTTCACAAGGTTATATCGAACACAGTCATGGACAATTTTGTATCTCCAATTTACCTCACTTGCATGTCTTTGGACTGTGGGAGGAAACCGGAGCTACTGGAGTAAACTCACGCAGACATGGGGAGAACATGCAAACCACACAGAAAGGACCCGGACCGCACCACCTGGGGATCGAACCCAGGACCTTCTTGCTGTCAGGTGACAGTGCCACCCACTGAGTCACCCTTAAGCCAGAAAAGAAGTGCAGTAAAAGGGAGAAATTTAATTTTGATAATATATTTGTTTATTTTACAAAAAGCCAGAAAAGTGCAATGAAAGGGATACATTATGTTTTGTTATAATATCATTGTTTTTGAACACAAACCTCAGACTTAGTTCATTATAATAATAAAAGTACTTTATGGTTATAGCATATTAATGATACATTTACCTCATAAACAATGACACACTGCTCTCCCCTATATGAAAGTAAATAAACTGCTTTTATAAGTAAAAAGTATCGGTATTAGTATTGAAATCCGGATCGATACCAAATTTTGTGGTAAAAATACAAAGATAAAGGTTGATAGTCATGGACAATTTTGTATCTCCAATTCACCTCACTTGCATGTTTTTGGACTGTGGAAGGAAACCAGAGCTCCTGGAGGAAACCCACGCAGACACAGGAAGAACATGCAAACTCCACACAGAAAGGACCCGATCAAAAGACATGACGTGATGTGTATAGAATTAAATGAAAATATACAAAAAAGTCTCAGTCAGCATAAAAAAATAGTGATATACAAGAAATATTGACAAGTTCATAATTATGTCACAGGACGCCAATCCATCGCATGGCTTCACCACTCCCCTGCTCAGACATAGCCAACTATGTCTGTGTAGCCACCTAGCTGACCACTAGCACAGCTGAGATGTTAGTAATACGTTTTATTCACAAACTAAAGGTCACTTTACAATAGCAGTATAGTAAATCATATAAGTTATCTGGAGAGAGGACAATAAAAAGGAAGGACAGAGGAAGGACAGAAATTGATTGAAAAAGGATGTTTTAAAAAAGAGACTTAGAAAACAAACATACAGTCACGAAGCGTTTGGGATAGAGCTTGGGAGCTGCAGAAAAGATTTGCCACCCATTAAGGAGAGTCTAGTATATGGAACTGTAAGAAACCTGCCATCAGAGGCAGGTTTAAAATGAGTTTAAATAAAAAAAATCTTTTTTTCTTGACAGGTGTCCATGTGCACTATTATTCAACCCCCCAGCCTCAGTACTTGCTGGAACATCATTTTGCCTTAATAACCTTTAATGAGCAATAAGCAGAAGTGCTAACAAGCTTCTGATACCTCTCTTGTGGACTCTTCCCATTCATTCTGAGCAAAAGTTTCCAGGTCACTGTGATTTGATGGCTTCATGCTAAAACTGCTTTCTTTAAATTACACCAAATATTTTTTATGGGATTTAAATCTGGAGGCTAAAATTGCCAATCCAGATTATTCCTGGACTGATTCCTTAACCAAGCCTTGGTTGACTTGGAAGCATTGGATCATAATTTTGGTGGAAAGTCAAATTATTCAAGGTTCGGTTTTACCACAGAAGGTGAAATGTTCCTCCTCAAAATGTCTTGGTATTGGTGAATCCATGATGCTAGTCACATGACCAGGATTGCCAGTTTCTGAAGATGATAATTATTCCTACATCACAGACTCACTTCGACTGTGGGAATAGTAATAAGCCACGCCTTTCTTGTGCCAGACTTACTGCTGTTATGGCCAAACAGTCACTTTATAGAACATAGTGTCCCAGAACTCTGCATGCCTTTCCAAAGTCCTTCTGGCATATTTAAGTCAACCCTTCTTGTGGTTCCTGGTCAAGAGTGGCACGCCTTGGGAAGTTTTTGGTTGTTAAGTGATCTTCTTATGTTTGGCACTGACACATCAGAATTATGGGTTTAAATGTACGCCTTTTGCATTAACACAGTGGTTTTCTTCATTGTCTTTTTTGTCTTTTAAGTGGGTAAAACTGCCGCCTCACAGCAAGAAGGTCCTGGGTTCGAGTTCTTTCTGTGTTCTCCCCGTGTCTGTGTTCTCCCACAGTCCAAAGACATGCAAATGAGGTGAATTGGAGATACTAAATTGTCCATGACTGTGTTCGATATAACCTTGTGAACTGATGAACCTTGTGTAATGAGTAACTACCGTTCCTGTCATGAATGTAACCAAAGTGTAAAACATGACGTTAAAATCCTAATTAACAAACATTGTCTTTTTGAAGGCAGGTTTGCTGCTGTGCCATAAGTTTGGAACCTCTGGACAGTACTCCTATTGGTGTCTCTAGGACTGTTTAAGGTCTTGGAACCTTTCTTAGCTTTTGTGACAGCTCAGTTTTTACCACATTTGCAACATAATTTAAACACATCTCTGGGTAATGTACATGTTACACATCACAGCTGAAGCAAATTAAGGGTAGTTATTGAGCCTACTTTAAGTCAAATAGACTAGCAGAAGGTTTTAAGGTGTATTTATTTGTAAAGCGCTTTTTATAGTAAACACTGTCTCAAAGCAACAAGTGCATGTTGAGCAAAAATGGATGTTGAGTTTGATGAAAAGGACCACCCAGACTGTTATCAGTGAAAGGTGCAAAAGCCAACATCTGTGTGTGGAGCACTGCAACTGTTCAGGACAATGTTATAGTATTTATTTAATTAAGAAACAGTCACAAGGTCATGTAAAATAATGGTTTAGTATATGTTTTTTGGCTTAGAAATCAGATCAGACATTACACATCACTGAAAGTCTTTTTTATGTTTATTTTACTGATTTTTATTGTACTTTTTATTTCATAGTATTCAGGTATTTTAATGTGTCAGTAACACTACCTTAGCATTTTCTGTGATCATGACTTCATCCCTCATTTTGCTGTTAATCTGACATCTATCTACTGTATTGGCTGTGTTTTTGTAATTTTTCTTTACCCTTTTCTCCCACTTTAGCGCATCCAATTTCTACCTGTCAATCATCCTCTCACTATTGCTGGTCCCTGCTCCTGATTGGGGAGGACGAGGCTGCTCCACGCCCCCTCCGACACGTACACAGCAATCGAACATCTTATCACCTACACTTGACGAGTGCAGTGCAGTTCAGCGCTGTGTACAGAGAGCCACACCCTCTACCGCACTCCTTTGCCATCTCCGTGCAGGCGCCACCAACCAGCCAGCAGAGGTCGTAATCGCACTAGTCTGAGAGAGAGTCCCCATCCGGCTTAATCCCACCCCTATCTGAACAACAGGCCAATCGTTGTTCATGTGGCCGCTCAGCCTCAAGTCAGCAGGCAGAGCCGGTATTCGATACAATGTATTCAAGATCTCAGCTCTGGTGAACAGCGTGTGTTTTTACCACTGCGCCACCTGAGCGGCCTAAAATTTTATTTTTATGTTTTACCATCGCTTCGTCCTGGTCAGGGTTGGGGTAGGACCGGTTTCCCAGGAATCACTGGGCGCAATGCAGTAAATCACCCCAGACAGGACGCCAATCCAGGCTTCGGCCACCACCCTGCTCAGACATACTGTAGCCAACTATGTCTGTGTAGCCACCTAGCTGGCCACTAGCACAGCTGAAATTTTAATAATAAGTTTTATTCACAAACTCAAGGTCACTTTACAACAGCAGTACAGTAAATAATATACGTTATCTGGAGAGAGAAAAATAAAACTAGGACAGAAAGAGCAGAAATTCTGTTTATAAAAGAAATGTTTATTTAAAAAAAAAAAAAGAGACAGGGTTTGGGGCAAAAATTTAAAAGCTTGAAGCTTGAAAGCTACAGCACTAAAAGCCACCCTTTAAGAAGTCTTGTATAAAGAACCGTGAGAAACCTGCCATCAGAGGACCTAAGTGTGCAAGATATGTGGGGGCCAGAAAATTAAAAAAAGGTTCAAATGTAAAACGAGCAATATTTTGTACTTAATACAAGAAGTAGCCAGTGTTGCTTATTAGGTTTAATAAACTATAATAAACAATACAGGAGAACATAAAAGCATGAACCAATGTTTTTGGTAATGAGTATTTATTTATGTATTAGGATTTTATCGTCATGTTTTACACACTTTGGTTACATTCATGACAGAAACGGTAAGAACTCATTACCCAAGTTTAATGTCAAACACAGTCATGGACAAATTTGTATCTCCAATTCACCTCACTTGCATGTTTTTGAACTGTGGGAGGAAACAGGAGCTCCCAGAGGAAACCCACACAGATGCAGGGAGAACATGCAAACTCCACACAGAAAGGACCCAGACTGCCCCACCTGGGGATTAAACTCAGGAACTTCTTGCTGTGAGGCAACAGTGCTATCCACCGAGCCACCATGCCGCCCCTGGTAATGAGTAATGGCTGCAGACGGCCAAATGCTTTATGATAATGGCTATTCTAGTGAGATATTTTCTCCCCACACCAATATTTCTATTCAAGTTGTTGAGATGAAAAAATGTTTTTTTTGTGATATCTACCCGTGATATTAAAATAATGAGGTACAGGATAAACCATCTGTGAAGAAAAGGAGTGTAAGGTGTGTTCTGAAATGATTAATATACTGTACAGTAGTACTGAAGTATAGTAATGGAGTACTTACACTTATCAGCCATAACATTAAAACCACCTCCTTGATTCCATGCTCGCTGTCCAATTTATCAGCTCCACTTACCATATAGAAGCACTTTGTAGTTCTACAATTACTGACTGTAGTCCATCTGTTCCTCTGCATGTTTTTTTAGCCTGCTTTGACCCTGTTCTTCAATGGTCAGGACCCCCACAGGACCACCACTGCTGGAGTTTTTAAATACCGTGTCCACTCACTGTCCACTCTATTAAACACTCCTACCTAGTTGGTCCACCTTGTAGATGTAAAGTCAGAGACGATCGCTCATCTATTGCTGCTGTTTGAGTTGGTCATCTTCTAGACCTTTAGCAGTAGTCACAGGACGCTGTTAGCTGGATGTTTTTAGTTGGTGGACTATTCTCAGTCCAGCTGTGACAGTGAGGTGTTTAAAAACTCCAGAAGCGCTGCTGTGTCTTATCCACTCATACCAGCACAACACACACTAACACACCACCACCTTGTCAGTGTCACTGTACTGCTGAGAATGACCCACCACCCAAATAATCCCTACTCTGTAGTGGTCCTGCCCATTAAAGAACAGCATGAAAGGGGGCTAACAAAGCATGCAGAGAAACAGAAGGACTACAGTCAGTAATTGTAGAATTACAAAGTGCTTCTATATGGTAAGTGGAGCTGATAAAATGGACAGTGAGTGTTGAAACAAGAAGATGGTTTTAATGTCATGGCTGATCAGTGTATACTTTGTTCCTTCCCACTTCTGCCACCATCAGTGGCATATCAGTGCCAAAAGAAAACAGACGTTAGGGGAAAAATTAGAAAGTATATTTTATTAACACAACATGCTACACAGATACAACTGAATTCGTAATTAATCGTGAAATAAATATCCTGTCACAAACTGTAGACAAAACCTCAGCTGCATTGAAATAGGTGCAGGCCAAAACTATTTTCCACCAAACACACACATGGTTTACATTAGTAATCAGTGCCATCTGAACACTACCTTGGACATATCCTGCCGGTCTAAACACTAATTCCTGAGGTGGCTGATGCATATGTATTGTTGCAGTGGTTCAGAGAATGGGGGGACGGACTCTGATGTGCGGTTTGGTAAAACAGTCATTATTCTAACAGATTATGCAGTCAAAAAGATAAACCGTAGTACTGAGGTATAGATGCGCTAATGTGCATTATTTCAAGTGTTTATTGTAAACTCCCAGTAGTATCTGAACAGATCATTGAACTTACAGTTGGAAAGAAGCTAAACTGTATTACTGATTTGTACTGATCTGAGTCTTAGTGAGACAAAAAAAAACATACTACAGACATCTGACTGAAATGTGTAACAAAATGTGCTATGATTTCACACGGAATGTACTTGAAGTGAGAATTAAGCTTGTTCCAACTACATTACCTATTAAAATGTTAAAATCAAGAGAGAAAGACTGAAACTGTGTATTTAGAATAGAAATAAATGAAGCATAAGTATACATTTCAAAATGCACACACCTAGCCTTCAACTATTCATGAATACTAATACATCATGTAGAATAAATGTATCCTAATCAATTTAAATCTAGCCAGTGCAGGGCTGTTTAAATACGCTGCACAGAAGCAGTAGCCCTGAATTAAAAGCTAGGACCACTACACATCACACATATGGTCAAAAGATCGCGCTAGCTCTTCCTACATCTATGACCCCCACCGTATAAGCCACACGAAATACAATAAAAGCGAACTGAAAAATAGAAAAGCACCAAGTAAGCACCATTAATATTCTAAACACAATAAATCTAATTCACAGATTCTAAAATGATTTCTTTTTTTTAGCATGTAATTGATTGTTACAGACAGGATTCCATATATAACTGTCCTGCAAAGGGTGTTGAGTGGAAAGAAATTCTGTTGTTAGAGGCTGTAGCTTGCCAGGCTGAGTGTCTGGCTGAGGTAGTGTTGTGAACGAGTTACTGATCCTCATCTTCATCCTCTTCTTCCTCCGAGGACTCCTGAGATGCTTCCTTTTCCTGTTTACACATGACGGCACAAAAATTCATTGACGACCATATATAGAACCAGATCATTTCGATGATTCATTTATTTAGATAGCAAAAAGCACACCTATATATAGGTGCTATATATAGGGCGTTTTATGACATGCAGTTACTAAACATTAGTGGCAAATTGTAAATGAAATATACAACCCCATATCAGAAAAGAGTTGGGACAGTATGCAAAATCAAAATTAAAACAGCAGTGTTTATTACACTGACTTTTATCTCATTGCAGACAGTATTAACTAAAAATATTTCATGTTTTGTTTGGTCAACTTTATATCATTTGTTAATATACATCCATCTGATTGTGATCATGATTAGGAACAAAAGCAGTATCCACAAAAGACTGAGTCTTTGAAGAGAAAAATGGACAGAGGATCAACAAATGCATGAGGTAAATGTTCAAATGTTTAAAAACAATGTTCCTAAAATAAGGATAGGAAAGGATTTGAATGTGTGTCCCTACATTGCATAATATCATTAAACAATTCAGGGAATCTGGAATTTCAGTGTGCAATGGGCAAGGCTGCAAGCCTGTAATCTCTGATCCCTCAGACAGCACTGAATCGAGTTCTGTTATTCAGCAATAGCTGAGATAACCACATGGGCAAGGGATTACTTCAGCAAACCTTTGTCAAGCTACAATATGGAGTTACATTCACAAATGCTACTAAAAACTTCACTGTGCAAGAAAAAAGCCTTATGTTATCCATGTCGAGAAGCGGCGTCAAGTTCTCTGGGCTTGGACGCATCTGGGATGAACCATCACATGTGGAAATGTGTATTAATCAAAGACAAAAAGGAACATTTAGACTGTTATCAACAACAAGTCCAAAAGCCAGGGTCTGTCATGGTATGTGTCACGTTGTGTCAGTGCCACTGACAAAGGTCATTTACACTTCTGTGATGGCAGCATTAATGCAGAAAAGTACATTGAGATCTTAGAGCAACATATGCTGCCTTCAAGACGTCATCTTCTCCAGGTATGCATTTTTCAACAAGACCACATGCTGCACACATTAGAAAGCCATGGCTGCAAAGGAAGAGGGTACAGATACTGGACTGGACTGCCTTTAGTCCTGACCTGTCCTCAGTGGAGAATGTGTGAAGAACTTTTGTAGTGTTACACAACTTAGGATGTGTTTGCAGAAAACATGGGACAAAATAACACCTAAAACACTTAATTGCTCGCTATCTTGGGTGCCAAATGTCTTTTAAGTGTGACAAGGAATGACAACAGTGGTAAATGTTTTTTATTGTGTTGCAGGCTTGAAATGCAGCAGTGGATGTATATTAACAAACTAAAAGTAGTTGACCAGTCAAAATATGAAATATCTTGGGTTTATACTGTTGTCAATAAAGTCAAAGGAAATGTAAGATTTTATTTACATTCTCCAAGCTGTCCAAACTGATTTTTCTGATATTTTAAGTTGTTAATGCTCACAAAATATATTTATTTCTGCATGTGAAAGTTACGCTGCATATAATGTTTCATGCCCATAAACGCATTGTCAGTTACCTCTTTCTTAGGCTTCCCCTTCACCTTCTTTTCTGAAGACACAGCCGCTTTCTGTGTAAAGATAAAACAGTTTTCACTAATCTTTGAACAAAGCCAGAACAGATTAACTATTATAATAATTAAATTAATGAACATATGAGACACAATTGATAATAGTAAGGAAAAGCTTTACCATTTACTATAAAGCTTCAATAATAAAGAAAATAAGCCAGTATAAACTAGTTAATAAAAACACAATTCTTTCAGGTACATAATCTAGTGGAAGTATTTTCCATCTTTTGTGAATGCCTAATTGTAAATCATGTTGTTGTCTGGATTTTTTGTGTGGCTGGTGGTGGTTGTGCAGGTAAAGCATGTGTATTTGCATTTAGCCTTTATTTTTTTGGATTGAACACAACCCAAACATAAGAAAGGGCGGAATACCCGACACAATTGATACAGTAAGGGTAAGTTAGTAGAGCACGTGCACATCTGCTGCTCAGTTCATCTCCCTATTTGTTGCCTCATCACCTCCCTCTAACCCAGACATCAAAAGAAAGAGACTCTTATGGAACCCCACAGACCAGATATAACACAGGGCTCTAGACTAACGTTTTGCACTGGTTGCACTGGTGCACCTAACTTTTTTTCTTAGGTGCACCAGCACAAAAGTTAGGTGCACCCAAATTTTCGACCGCATCGCATTTAACACCGCAGTTTTACAGGTTCATTTTTTTTTTTTTTTTTTTTTTTTAATCACTGTCCATACAGGCAATATTGACTTGGAAATAACTAACAATCTGGTCAACATGGCCTCGTCTGATGATCTGTTTGCTGCTGCCTGACAATGAAGGGCAGTGGGGAGAGGGGACACTCGGGCAGTGCATTTATCGCGGCATGTAATGTGTTTTATAGATGCACTGGGCTTTTTCAGCCTTTCAATTCGAAATGTATTAGAATCAGTCACAAATATACTATTGCCGGCCACTGTCTTCTTTACAGTTAATTATAGTATTACAGACTAATTATAGCACACTTATAAAAATTATAAAAATAATAGAGTAAATGTGTATGTATGTGTGTATATCTATTTATATGTGTGTGTATATTTAAAATGATATGTATATGTTTGTGTGTGTGTTAGAGTGTAATCTTAAATGCAGTGCATTCTATTATCGGCTTTACTGGATCTTTTACACAGATTCCCAGAATCGCTTGCGGTGCACTCACTGCGTATTTTGACTACATGTATTGTAATATATTTTGGTCTTTTAGTTATTTTTATATTTTACTTAACGAAAATATTGTCGTGTTTTTACTTTCACTATCGCGGCACTTTACCGCTAGCATTAGCCCCTTGCTACTGTAGAGGGTCGGCTCACCTAGCCGCTGTCCGGTGGGGATGCTGCGGGTCTTTTGCTGTGCGGTGGTGGAGGTGTGGGAATAAAGGCACACGGCAGGGTCGAGTCACTTTAACTGTTTAGTCAGGACTTAAGTGAGCGTTACAACACTTTACACCGCCGAGCTCCAGAACCCGAACTTCCATTCTGGGGACATCCGGCGAGCCTCATATACAAAACTAAACTTACGGCAGAACGTCCGAACGCACGTGTATAACCTGGTGCTGCATTCTGATTGGCTGAGCTGAATGTCGCTCACATATCACCGCTACAATATTGTCCCGCCCTTCACTATCTCTGATTGGTTTAGACCATGATATTGGCCTAATGTGTGTCTGGTCTTTTTTCCCCTCGGATGCCTGGTCGCACCGGTGCGACCTGAGATTTTTTTTAGTCGCACCATTGAGAAATTAGGTCGCATGTGCGACCAAATTGGTCGCACTCTAGAGCCCTGTAACAGTATTTGGGAGATAGACTTTGGTAATGCAGTGTGGTTGAATTATTATAAACCTCAGTGTCAGCCGCTCAGGTGGCGCAGCGGTAAAAAGCACACGCTGCAACCAGAGCTGGATCTCGAATACATGGTATCAAATCCAGCTCTGCCTTACCGGCTTGAGGCCGAGTAGCAATATGAACAACGATTGGCCTGTTGTTCAGTTGGGGGGAGGCGGGACAAAAAGCCGGATGTGAGTCTCTCTCTGTCAGAATGATGCAATTACGACCTCTGCTGGCCACTGATGGTCTGTAACGTGTTACTTAGTAACGCGTTACTCTAATCTGACCACATTTTTCAGTAACGAGTAATCTAACGCGTTACTATTTCCAATCCAGTAATCAGATTAAAGTTACTTATCCAAGTTACTGTGCGTTACTATTTTTGTCATTATCCTTAGTGAAAAGATATTTTTGCTTTCTTCTTGGCAGGGGCGGAGCCAGGGGGTGGCCAGTGGTTGCCATGGCCACCATAAAGTAATCTTCGGCCACCCCTCTGGCCCCCCCACCACCGCTTTGCCGGCAATTTTTTTGCGGAAGCATTTCTGCACGCAGGAGCAGCGCACCTCAGATGAGTAGTTCTTCACCAAAACAGTGCAGTAATACACTCAACATAAATGTCAACCACCAACACAATTACAGAAGTACAGTAGTACTATTTAGTAGTATTCGTGGCGCGCTACGAGTAAAAGCGCCAGCTGGCTCTGCGCATTCCAGTGTTGCCAGATTGGGCGATTATCCGCCAAATTGGGCGGATTTTGTTGGAAAACAATTTAATAGCAGGTAAATAACACTTCTATTTAAAAGAAAATCTTCCGTTTTAAGAAGCTCCAGCATTGTAGAAGGCTATTAAAAGTAAAGTCAATTTTCAATGCTGATTTAGCGTAATAGTGTTGGTCAGTCTGTATCATATTCTTGAAAGAAAATTTAAATTTGTTTTCCATGCATTCACACTAACATGTTCTGGGATTCAATTGAGTCTCATCAGTACACACAAGTTGGCAGCCAAATGATAAAGTATTGCAAAGGAATATCTTTGAAATATTCCACATTATATAACTAATAAAGTAACTTGTAATCTAACTTAGTTACTTTTAAAATCAAGTAATCCATAAAGTAACTAAGTTACTTTTTAAAGGAGTAATCAGTAATCAGATTACTTTTTCAAGGTAACTATGCCATCACTGCTGCTGGCTGATTAGAGGCGCCTACACAGAGATGAGGAGGGAGTGCTCTTAGGGTGTGTCTCTCCGCATGCAACGCTAGGTGGCACAACACTCATCAATGTGTAGGTGGCAAGATGCATACGGCTTGCTGCTCATATGTCGGAGGGGATGTGGGTTAGCTTCGATCTCCTCGGTCAGGGCAGGGTTCGGCATAGGCAGAGAGGAAGCATGAATTGGAAACGCTAAAGGAGGAAAAAAAATGCCAAAAGAAAAATGCAAAATGCAAAATGTCACAGTGGGGACACACTGGATTAGCACTCTCACCATGGTATTCCTGCCTTGTGCCCATTGGAGATGGACCTGTCGTGACTCTAACCCTCATGTAGAGACACAACTAAACTGCCAGGAGGTGTAGGATTTTTAGAAATATGGAAGTTTGGATAACAAAGTTAAGTGTTTCGTCAGCTTGATACAGAAACAGTACTGGTTAGATGGTTCCGGTTCTCTTACATTTGTTTCATGAATACTTTTTGGAAGCGACTTACAGAAGTGCTTCCACAGTAAACATTTCCCTACTCTAGTTTAAGTAGACAACAGTCCGAGAACACAAATCTGCTGAAACCTTGTTAGAACAAGTTTTTTTTTTAGAAAATAAAAAAAGAATAAGGACGTAGCGCTTATTAAAGAGGTGGGTTTTTAATGGTCTTTTAAAGTCTGCTATTTACTTTTGTAGAGCGCTTACAACATTTTCTGCTGTATAGTTACATCCAACTGTGACTTTTCCTTTAACCTCCTTAGCTGCACTACTGTACTGTATTTTGATTTTACTGTATTGGTGAAGCATTGGACGTTATGTTTACACATGCAGTTTAGCAGTGAAGGACAGTAGAGGGCGCCATAGCAGAGCTGGAGAACAGGTGGAGGGGGCAGCGAGTTCATTCTGAGCTGTGACGTAATGGGCATTAACTGACAGTGCTCCCAGCATGAAGCTCTGTCGCCTGCCAAAGGCCCAGAGCTGATCCCTCAACCGGAAAGATCCTATACACGATCTGAAAACGATCTGTAAATGTGTGTATGTGACAAAAAAAGCACTAAAAATCGACTTACCTTCTTGATTTGCAACTTGTTTTTGCTGCCCTTTGGCCGCCCTCTTGGCCTTTTTGCAACCGGGGATCCACCAGATACCTAGGATGTCAAAGAAAGTATCAAATGTAACTAAATTAGATTATTAAAAGAAATGTTTTACATTGGGTTTCTAAGTGTTTAATCACATTCAGCATAAACCAGAGTAAAAACTTCATGACATCTGACATTCCGGGAATCACTGGACACAATGGTTCATGTACCCCAAACAGGACGCCAAGTCATCGCAGGCCCATCCTCAGACATAGCTAATCGTACGTGTATGTGGACGCCTGACTGGCTGATTACACCACTAGGGATTCAAACCCTAGATCAGAACAGTAGTGGGACAGCTTAAATTACCACTGCATCACCTAAGCACCATCATGTTTCACCAATGCTTTATCTTGGTCAGGGTGGCATTGGGTCCAGTTTCCCTGAAATATTGATTTTTTTTTATTAAAAAGTGGAAAGACATTGTTTTAGAGGCCCTGTGCGGTTTTATTAGTGATGCTACAAAGAATTACCTGTACCAAAGTTTACCACAATGATTCTTACTAACCAAGTTCTCCTCCTGCTTCAACCATTTGAATTATAAGGTTGGTAATGACATACTTTTCCACAAGAGCCAGGTAGTTCTCTTGATGCATGCTCAATAATCCAGGTACACAAATCCACCAAAGTTGAATCAGTTCATCTGGACACAAGTTTGTTGTAGCGATATGTTTCGTCACTCAGTCACTAAAGAAGTCACTTGGATGAGTGACGAAACGTATCGCTACAGCAAACTTGTGTCCAGATGAACTGATTCAACTTTGGTGGGCAGGTAGTTCTATTGAAAGAATTCCTCCACAATTGCTGTTGTGTAATAAGCATCTACCTGCTACATGTAAACCCACTTGCTGTCTCAAATGTATATTTTGGGGAGGTGGGCATAACGAACCAAAGATGGCTACTCCTATTAACAGTACATCACTGCACTGCTCAACGGATAAAGGTCTAAAGTTATTGAAATAAATAAAGCTAAACTTCAAACTTTCATTTTTTATAATAACTACATGCCTATATTTACATGCAAATAATTAATCAGATGACTGTAAGGAAAACATCTAGGATGATTTATTTAGTGAGGTGATTCGTCAGTGTTATGATCCGTGACAAAGCAGTTTACTATAGTTTTAACTTAAAAATCATTTATGCTGTATTATTGCAAACTATTTTGTTTAAAGAGTAACATTGATATTTATTTCCTTATCATAACACGAGTTTAATTTCTAATACACCATAATTACCCTGTTACTTAAATGTTAAGATTCTTAAATCTTAATAACTATTAACAGTACATAACACCTAATCATGTAAAACCAACTAAGTATTTTGTATACATGACCATTTACATATTCAAATTAATACCAAAACTTGAATATAATCTAATGGTGCCCATAAACACACCGTATAGTGTGGCTGATTTTTGGTAAATAAATAAAACACAAAAAGAATAGTAGAAACAGTAAATAAAGTTCTGACATTTCACAGACTTTTCTACTAATAAATACTCTAAATAGCCAATGGCTAATGGTCGTAATTATGAATTATACAGATTAGTGTGTGGTTCATTTGCACACTGTCCATGTATATTTGTATTAATGTATTTTTTTGCAGGGAGTGTTTCTGTGCGGTGCTGGACAGGATGAAATATTGATCCTGGAGCCTCCTAATCGACCCTAGGTGCAGTGTTTCCTTGGAGGCTCCAATTAAATGCAGTGCATTACACACCAGGGCACCAGAGAGAAATCCCCAGAGGTGAACAACACCATTGGGATTTGAACCCAAGTGCCCAAAGATGAACCCCACCACTGGGATTTAAACCCAAATCCTTAAAGGTGAACCCCCACCATTGGGATTAGAACCCAAGTCCCCAGAGGTGAACCCCACCATGAGAATTGTGTTTATAAGTGAAATACAATTCAATATATGTGGCCAATAAGAGACACAATATGCAATGGACTATTTGCTTGTAATATATAATATTAAAAAGTTGTTTTTTAAAACCCAATGAAACAATTTTACATTTATTAGGAGTCATACAACCTCAGTTTGCTTCTTTCTAGGAAAGTTCGACACCTGTTAGTACTAAGTGCATGCAGAAGATAATAGTAATAAAAAATAATAATAAAGTAGTTAGCTTAGCTAAATAGCTAATAACAATTCTGTTACCTTTGGATGTTTTCTCGGTCTTCCTCGTCCTCTTTTCTCCACTCCATCCTTTTCCTTTCCAGAAATGGTCTGTTTCTCGGAATCACTCATTTTCCACCGTCACCTAGTCGAAAACAGCAAGCAATAATCGGCTTAAGAAGATTTCTTCCACTTCTATGTTATTTATTTTAGCGCATCATATAAAGTGAATTATAAAACAAGCACGTAAAGAACGTGAAGTCAATAGAATCTGCGTGTGTTTTCGAGTGCAAACCGTTCGTTTAGTGAACGCTGCACGAAACAGCTCCGTTCTTTCGCTGGCTTTAAAATGGCGGGATATAAGTGCACAAATACATTAGAAGGTGTTTATGTTCGAGACCTAACACGGTTGCGCGCTTGGCTTTAACCGACTAAGTCTGTGTACAACCGATACACAACCAAATCCGTACTTATAAACTGGGTTAAAGTGCGTACACAATAATTAAATAATAAAAACATTTGACGTAACTTACATGCAGCGTTCAATCCTGCAGGTTCCAAGGCTGAACAGACAACAATCTTGTGCAGTGTGTATTGTATCCGAGTAGCTCCACCTCCAACACAATGTCTCCCGATTCAATTAAAGGACAATAGCCATTCAGTGTAGCAAACTCTGGCTTTTCCCATCTGGCAAATTACTACACGCATAAATAAAGCGAATCAGATCTAAATCTGATGGATGATGCGATTTTCTAAGTGCGAACTCGGTATTGGTGAATAAGCGCAATAAATAAATAAATAAATAAATAATCCAGCAGCCAGAGAACCAGTGGGAGTCTCAGGTTAAGGAACATAAGGGGGCGGGGCTTTAGCTTCTGCGCGTTTATATAAATGAGCGTCTGTTTATCCTTCTATTTATAAATGAAAAATGCTACATCTATTCATTAGCGTTTAGCAACCGCGCTACCCTGATCAAAGTCGTGGTGGGTGCTGCGCTATTTGGAAAGACAAAAGAATAGCCGAGCTAAGAATAAATCCATAACAGGCCGCCCATGAAACTGATAAATTTTAATAGATAGATAACTAGATGGATCATTCTCAGCACTGCTGTGACACTGACATGGTGGGGTGTGGTAGTGTGTGTTGTGCTGGTATGAGTGGATCAGACACAGCAGCGCTGCTGGAGTTTTTAAATACCGTGTCCACTCACTGTCCACTCTATTAGACACTCCTACCTAGTTGGTCCACCTTGTAGATGTAAAGTCAGAGACGATCGCTCATCTATTGCTGCTGTTTGAGTTGGACATCTTCTAGACCAGACCTGGGCATTGTACGGCCCGCGGGCCACATCCGGCCCGCAAGCCATCCCCAACCGGCCCGCATGAGGTTCGACTCGAGGCAATAAAAAATTAGATGTAAATAAATGTACATCAAACATGCAATATAACAGGATTGATTTTGACGGGAGCGCTGTCTTTAAATATCCGCAAGTTTTGATTTGCGTATGCGCGTGTGTGCGCGAGTGTATCAGCTTCACCGTAATGCGAACAGAACTGAGTCTGACTAACGGTGAAGTTTTTAACAAGACACGAACTTCTGAATTGTTTATTTACTAAAGTCAGATGTAACGCTGGTTAAGGATCAGAATTTAGGCTCTAAATCGCTGTTACGGTACTAAACAGAGAAATATAAGAACATGAACGATGCAGAGCGTCACACCTGAAGCTTCACTAACTAAACTGCAAAAGCAACAAAGACTTTTTATAAAGTTTAACACATCCAGAACTGAAGCAGTCAGCACCAGCTTTGTGATTTTAAAAAGAATATTAAACAATAACAAAGGACTGAAAAACAAATGAGGTAATTAGACTCCAAACAAAATAATGTAAAGTTTAAAAACCTGCACATTTTGTTCACATTTGTTTTTGCATTTGTTTGTTTAAATAGTAAAATAATGTTGATGTTTTTACTCTGCTTCTTCTAATTTTCTAAATGTAACATCAAAACATTAACAGCTTATTAGAACTGTAAAATGTAGTGCTTCTCATAAAGAGTGGACAGTCGTAGCTTAGTGGTTAAGGTACTGGACTAGTAATCAGAAGGTTGCTGGTTCAAGCCCCACCACTGCCAGGTTGCTGCTGTTGGGCTCTTGAGCAAGGCCCTTAACCCTCAATTGCTCAGACTGTATACTGTAACTGTATTGTAAATCGCTTTGGATAATGGCTAAATGCTGAAAATGTAATGTAAATGTAAATAAAAAGAGAAAATTAATATTGAGCAGAATTAAGTTCACCTTATTGGTCCGGCCCTCCACAACAGTCCCAGTTTCTTATGTGGCCCCTTGGAAAATTTAATTGCCCACCCCTGTTCTAGACCTTCAGCAGTGGTCACAGGACCCTGCACATGGGGCGCTGTTGGCTCGATATATTTGGTTGGTGGACTATTCTCAGTCCAGCAGTGACAGTGAGGTGTTTAAAAACTCCATCAGTGCTGCTGTGTCTGATCCACTCATACCAGCACAACACACACTAACACACCACCACCATGTCAGTGTCACTGCAGTGCTGAGAATGATCCACCACCTAAATAATACCTACACTGTAGTGGTCCTGTGGGGGTCCTGACCATTGAAGAACAGGGTGAAAGCAGGCTAAAGAGTATGTAGAGAAATAGATTAACTACAGTCAGTAATTGTAGAACTACAAAGTGCTTCTATATGGTAAGTGGAGCTGATAAAATGGACAGTGAGTGTAGAAACAAGGAGATGGTCATAATGTTATGCCTGATCGGTGAATAGACACATATGTAAACACGTGCACACATGTATATAATACATACATATAGAATATATACATACACATACATTTGCATGTGTATGAATACATAAGATATATGAAACTATAAATACATGACTTGATATACATGTACATCAGTGGCGATTTCTCTAAGACTGCAAGGGAAGCTCAGCTTCCCCTAAAATGTAAAAAATTAAATGGTCAAATATGTACAGTTGTGTTAACATTTCATTGACTACAAATGCGTTAGAACACGTTCATCTCGAAGACGAGTTTGTTCAGAATCAGCTACTTATCACAAATCGACTGACTCGATTTTGTTAACTCCCGTAGCGTCAATGCATTTGCCCGCAGAAGCTGAGCGTCTATTCACTTCAACGGGACTGCATGGAACGGTTTTTTTCATTGCTTCGAAACTTGCCAGTCATTGGATAAATGCCACGATTGTTTCTGCAAGATGATTGGAGGATCAGTCGAAAGGCTGAATCCCGTTTTGATTGACAGCTATTCTACACCGTCACGTAATCACTGGTAACTTCAGTCCCATCGCGGATTTTGCGAGTGAAGTCGAAAGACAAACTGCATCCCTTTCCTTTTGTTATTTGCTTGGTGAAATTACTTGACCATTTCCATTGTTCATTGTGTAAATAAAACACACTCATAGTATTTGTTTTAGGACACTGGTCAAGTCCCTGGAAAAGACGCCTACTTGGTACGATAGGATCACAGGCATTTTCTTGAGAAGGAACGGAGGGCAGAATTTATGTATAAATAAATTGACAAATTTTATGATGTAAGCCGACAATGAGCTTCCCCTCTTTGAAAGACCAGCAGCCGCCACTGATGTACATACACATACAGTACATACATGACTAGTAGAGCCCTCAGTCCCTAGCTAACGCCCATTGCCCCTGGTAAAGTTGAAGAGCCTAATGGCTCTGGGGTCGAAGGACCTTCTCAGTCTACCAGTGGAGCAGCTCTAAGACAACAGCCATATTTTGCTCTACACCGATCAGCCATAACATTCAAACCACCTCCTTGTTTCTACACACATTGTCCATTTTATCAGCTTTACTTACCATATAGAAGCACTTTGTAGTTCTGCAATTACTGACTGTGGTCCATCTGTTTTTCTGCATGCTTTGTTATCCTCCTTTCATGCTGTTCTTTAATGGTCAGGACCCCCACAGGACCACCACAGAGCAGGGATTATTTGGGTGGTGGATCATTCTCAGCACTGCAGTGACACTGACATGGTGGTGGTGTGTTAGTGTGTGTTGTGCTGGTATGAGTGGATCAGACACAGCAGTGCTGATGGAGTTTTTAAACACCTCACTGTCCCTGTTGGACTGAGAATAGTCCACCAACCAAAAATATGTCCAGTCAACAGCGCCCCATGGGCAGGATCCTGTGACCGCTGATGAAGGTCTAGAAGATGACCAACTCAAACAGCAGCAATAGATGAGCGATCGTTTCTGACTTTACATCTACAAGGTGAACCAACTAGGTAGGAGTGTCTAATAGAGTGGACAGTGAGTGGACCACGATATTTAAAAACTCCAGCAGCGCTCCTGTGTCTGATCCACTCCTGTGTCTGAAGCAGGCTAAAAAAGTATGTAAAGAAACAGATGGACTACAGTCAGTAATTGTAGAACTACAAAGTGCTTCTATATGGTGAGTGGAGCTGATAAAATGGACAGTGTGTGTAGAAACAAGGAGGTGGTTTTAATGTTATGGCTGATCAGTGTATGTTCAATCATTTAGTAACTAAGTGGTCCAGTCTGGGGTGCAAATGTTTTAGAGCTAAATCTGTTTAAAAAAAAATTTAACCTACAATGTGAATTGAAGACAGGATTAGGTAATTTCATTGCTAAATAAACCATACTATTTTCAAAACTAGGGCTATAGTAAAAATAGTTTTATTGATTTACTTTAATGTGGCACTGTGGCTTGGTAGATTGAACTGTCGGCTTACAGAAAGAAGGTTCTGGGTACAATCACCAGGTGGAGCAGTCATGGTCCTTTCTGTGTGGAGTTCACATGTTCTCCCCATGTCTGTGTGGATTTTCCTCCAAGAGCTCCAGTTTCCTCCCACAGTCCAAAGATATGCAGTCAGGTTAATTGGAGATACTAAAATTGCCCTAGGTTTGTGTGAGTGTTTGCCCTGTAATGGACTGGAGACCTATCCAGGGTGCTGAGAGGCCCAACAGTGGCAACTTGGCACTCATGGGACCCAAACCAGCAACATCCTGATTACTAGTCCCTTAACCGCTGAGCTATCACTGCCCACTGTGCCTCCATTATTCACCATCCCTGTACAGGCGCTTTGACCAGCTAGCAGAGGCCGCTATTGCAACAGCAATGAGAAATCCCTTCACACAACCCTTAGACATAGCCAATCATTTCTGTGTAGGCGCTCAGCTGGCCAATAGTATATCTGAAAAATGCTGTTTTTTTTATTTAATAGACATCATATTAAATTTTACATGCATATTTTATTTCAATGTACATTACAGAGCTATTATGAGCTATATTAACAAAAGTGTTTGACATAATAATTTACCTGTGCCTCATATTATATTGAGATAGTGAAGGAGTACAAATACCTGGGTGTTCACCTCAATAACAAACTGGACTGGTCTAGCAACTCGGGTGCCCTATATAGAAAGGGCCAAAGTCGCCTCCACCTACTGAGGAGACTGAGGTCCTTTGGAGTGTGCCGACCACTGCTAAGATCTTTCTATGACACTGTGGTAGCATCAGCCATCTTCTATGGAGTGGTGTGCTGGGGAGGTGCAATCTCGGAGAGAGACAGAAAAAGACTGAACAAGCTCATCAAGAAAGCGAGCTCTGTCTTTAACTGTCCTCTCCAGCCTGTAGAGGAGGTGGGAGAAAGGAGGATGATAGCCAAGCAGTCATCCATCCTGGACATCACCACACATCCACTACATGAGTCTGTAGGGGACCTAACAAGCTCCTTCAGTACCAGACTCCTCCACCCCATGTGTAAGAAGGAGCGCTACCACAGGTCCTTCATTCCAGCAGCCATCAGGACTTACAACAATAATAATATGTAATATGTCACTCATACCTATACTTACATGTTCATGGTGTAATAAAAAGTGCAATATGTAATTTATTACAATAAGTGCAATACGTAATATAGTTTGCATATTTCTAATGTATATATAATTTTTTGATATTTTTGTAACAAGTTAATTTCCCTACGGGGATCAATAAAGTCTTATCTTATCTTATCTCTTATCTTATTATTATTATTAGCTGATTTTTAAAAAGTGTGCTTCTTTACACACGTGATTATCTCTCTGTAGTCTGAGCTGCGCCTCAAAAGAGCAAGCCAGTAAAGTATTATGCTCCCGATAGTTTGTCTATGTACAGTTAATTTCTTACTTTATAAACTCTAAAGATGCTCGGTTACATTAGAAACAATAGCAATTTTATTTCAGTGTACATTATAGAGCTGTTATGAGCTATATTAACAAAAGTGTTTGACATAATTATTTACCGGTGACCAGTGGCATTTATTATTATTATTATTATTATTATTATTATTATTATTATTATTAGTATTAGTATTATTATTATTATTAGTATTATTATTGTTATTATTATTATTAGTATTATTGTTATTATTATTGTTATTATTATTATTAGCTGACTTTTACACTATCAGTAGTTTGACTGCTGTTTGGCAGTGCTCGATGGATTGTGAATGCGCGTGCATGAGGTTAGGGAAAAGTGAATTCGGGGAGGGAGACAGAATTAGTATCAACATCGGACTCATCGCGACCCTGACCGGGTTGAAGCGTTTAGTAAAAACGAATGACTAAAAAAGAAACTAATCTTTTTCGACGCTCTGAACGGTTGGTGGCAGTGATGTACCATTGATGTTCCAACCCACCATTAACCACCGCAGAAAAAGAAGACGAGGCTCTGTTGTAAACATAAAAAACTAAGCAGACGAGATGAGATGAAGACAGTAAGTATAACTCTGATTATTCATCGGATTATCTGAAATTGGTGCCCCTTGGTGATCTATATAACCGATGCATCATGTTTTTCACATAACTACGTGGTCATGACGATTTTACAACCGCTATTTCTGTAATACATTATGTACAACGTTATTCTGTAATGTTATATAGTAACCATCCAAAAACGTTTTTTAATGTTTACCCTAATATTCGTTATTATTTGGTTACCAGCAATGTTCCACTTTTTGTTGTCAGTTAAGATCAGACAAAAAGAATATTGTTGTTGAAAGTGCCAATAACAAGTGCAATCTATTTAAGAAAGGGTAATAAAAATACAACAAAGACAATGTAGCGCTTTACTACCCATCTTTAATCACCATACCTATACATGACTTATCAATTAACATCTCTACTGAACTAAACTGCTATATTAATTTATAGCCCTACTACACTGCCTGGCCAAAAAAAGGTCACCACCTGGATTTAACTAAGCAAATAGGTAAGAGCCTCCCATTGGATAATTACTGCATGGGTGATTATGTTTCAGCTGGCAACAAGTTATTTAACCCTAACTGATGCAGTGAGTAGCTTCTCATTTGTTAAACAACCATGTGGAAAGACACATCCTGTGGTCGTGGAAAAGATGTTAATCTGTTTCAGAAGGGTCAAATTATTTGCATGCATCAAGCAGAGAAAACATCTAAGGAGATTGCTGAAACTACTAAAATCAGGTTAAGAACTGTTCAATGCATTATTAAAAAGTGGAAGGACAGTGGGGAAACATCATCTTCGAGGAAGGAATGTGGTCGGGAAAAAATCTTGAATGATCGTGATCGGCGATCACTTAAACGTTTGGTGAAATCAAATGGTAGAAAAACGACAGTAGAACTCAGGGATATGTTTAATAGTGAAAGTAAGAGCATTTCCACACTTACAATGCGAAGGGAACTCAAGGGATTGGGACTAAACAGCTGTGTAGCCTTAAGAAAACCACTTGTCAGTGAGGCTAACTGGCAAAAATGGCTTCAATTTGCTAGGGAGCATAAAGATTGGACTCTGGAGCAATGGAAGAAGGTCATGTGGCCTGATGAGTCCAGATTTACCCTGTTCCAGAGTGATGGGCGCATCAGGGTAAGAAGAGAGGCGGCTGAAGTGATGCACCCATCATGCCTAGTGCCTACCGTACAAGCCTGTGGGGGCAGTGCTATGATCTGGGGTCGCTGCAGTTGGTCAGGTCTAGGTTCAGCAACGTTATGTGCCCAAAGAATGAGGTCAGCTGACCACCTGAATATACTGAATGACCAGGTTATTCCATCAATGGATTTTTTCTTCCCTGATGGCACGGGCATATTCCAAGAAGACAATGCCAGGATTCTTCGGGCTCAAATTGTGAAAGAGTGGTTCAGGGATCATGAGACATCATTTTCACACATGGATTGGCCACCACAGAGTCCAGACCTGAACCCCATTGAGAATCTTTGGGATGTGCTGGAGAAGACTTTGCGCAGTGGTCCAAATCTCCCATCATCAATACAAGATCTTGGGGAAAAATTAATGCAACTCTGGACAGAAATAAATGTTGTGACATTGCAGAAGCTTGTGGAAACGATGCCACAGCGAATGCGTGTCGTAATCAAAGCCAAAGGCGGTCCAACCAAATATTAGAGTGTGTGACCTTTTTTTTGGCCAGGCAGTGTATATCAAATCAGTTCACTTTTATTGTCACGTCACATTAACACAGTTGTAAAAGGTGAGTAAAAGCTTAGGTGCATAGTCCCTCACAGTTTTAAATACACATTAAATACAAAATATGCACATTTACTTACATACACTAGCACCATTCGTTTAATATGTACAAGTTAAGTTATTAATATACAGATATACAAAAATATACAAAAATACAGTATGCTGTACTGTCAGTCTGTGCTTAGGAAAAGGGAATGATGAATGTAAATGTAGGTAGTAAAAATTTTTTTGTATAGTCCAAGATATAGTTTTTGCCACTCAGTGTAAGCAGGTAAGCAATTATATTAGACTGCTGTGCCACCCTAAAGTTTTTTTTAACACTTACTTACTTAATTTAAATAAAATACACTTAGCTACAGAGAATCTCTACACCTGTTTAGTCCAACGATTAGACAAAGGTGTTTGCAGTAGGTGCAAGTCAGTTGAAAAAAAAAAAATGAATGAATTAAAAATGTATTTGCCTCCCCCATCATGTGAATATTGCATGTTTTTGTTTACATTTGATATTAATGGTTGGTATCAGGCCCATACTGGCTTAATTGCTAGAATAGTATTGATCCAGAACTGTAATATTATTAATTTGTTTGTTTGTTAGGATTTTAACGTCATGTTTTACACTTTGGTTACATTCATGACAGGAACGGTAGTTACTCATTACACAAGATTCATCAGTTCACACAGGGTTACATCAATCACAGTCATGGACAATTTAGTATTTCCAATTCACCTCACTTGTATTCCTTTGGACTGTGGGAGGAAACCGGAGCACCAGGAGTAATCCCACGCAGACACGGGGAGAACATGCAAACTCCACATAGAAAGGACACGGACCACCCCACCTGGGGATCGAACCCAGGACCTTCTTGCTGTGAGGCGACAGTGCTACCCACTTAGCCACCGTGCCGCCCTATTTTCAATTTTGACAGGCACAGCACAGCACAGAACGTGTGACCCAGATGCTATTCAAGCACACTAATATATTTTTGATATTTGCAAAAATTGTAAGCACTGGGCTCGGCTCGGCTCGGCTAGTGTGAGTGCCACTCGGCTAGTGTGAGTGCCACTCGGCTAGTGTAAGTGCCGCACAGCATTAGGGTCATGGCAACCTGGGGTTAAACCTTATTTGGCACTCTGTTTCCTTTTGTCTCTTAGGAACATGCAGAAGGTACATTGGGTACTCTAAATTCCAGGCTCCATGTCTAAGTCAGTGTATGAATGGGTAAATGTGACATGCCATGTTATGGAAAACACTCCTGTTTGCATGCAGTATTTCTTTTAAATGCAAACCTGCATGTATTGTTTTTCTATGAAGACGTCAAGCAACATTAAATCAATGCAATGGATCTTTTACCTTTCATTTTGGCATGTGTTATGCATGCTGGACCCTCCATGCTGCTCCTGATTAGGACTAATCAGCTAATTAAAGTGAAAGAATTAATGACTGCAAGATTGCCGGACCTTGTAGACACAGCTGGACTATCAAGCTTGTTCCTTAAATAAGGGACAACACTATGATTGGCAAATAGTTTTACTGTGAGGTGGTCAGACTTTTTTGTGCTGACCTTACAGGAAAAAGGCTTTAGTATAGGACATCAACACAATTGTATCTTTTCTTTGATTTAACAAGGTTTTCTTAATGGCTGTCTCATAGTGTTAGAACCTGGGATGTTTTAAAGCAAAGAAAGAATCACTTGCATCTTTGCACCTTACTCTTTAATACCTGCTGCTATATAAACCCTACGCTGCTCACTCAATCACTGTCTTAACCGCTTATCCAATTAGGGTCGCGGGGGGTGGGGGGCGGGGTGCTGGAGCCTATCCCAGCTTTTCAATGGGCGCAAGACACACAGTAACACCCTGGATGTGGCGCCAGTCCATTGCAGGGCAGACACACACACACACACACACCCATTCACCTATAGGTGTATTCAGTGTCTCCAACTACCTTGACTGCATGTTTTTGGACTGTGGGAGGAAACCAGAGCTCCCGAAGGAAACCCACGCAGACACGGGGAGAACATGCAAACTCCTCACAGAAAGGACCCGGACCACCCCGCCTGGGGATCGAACCCAGGACCTTCTTGCTGTGAGGCGACAGTGCTACCCACTGAGCCACCGTGCCGCCCTTACGCTGCTAACTGTATATCAGAATATGTTTTACCTCACTTATCATTTACTCAGTACCATATACTGGCCAACACTACTCTTGTCTTTGGTCCCGTCCCTCTCAATTACTTTAGATTAGAAATGTCCCTTGTATTTATTGTAGGTCTTTGTATTTATTGTACTGTTTTTTATCTGCATTGTGTATATTGTATTGTCTTGTACTTGTGTTCTGTGTTGCACCCTGGTCCTGGAGGAATATTGTTTCATTTCAATATGTACTTGTATATAGCAGAAAATGACAATAAAGCCTTTCTTGAACTCTTGAACTAAATGGGAAAGAATGGGTCAAACCATGCTGTAACACTGGTGTGGTGCTTATATGCCACTAAGCATTCTTCTACGTATATCAGTGATACTCAACCTGCCCACAAAGTTTTACTACAGGCCTATTATTACTTTACATTAAAGCATGTGTGCGGCCCACAAGACGTGCTTTTGGCCGCCGTTTCAGCTCATTTGAGAGGAAGACGGAGAACCACAATCTCCGCCTGCACTGTAAGCTTATGACGCTACTGAGAAGCATGCTGTTTGAGCATATAATGTAAACCTGCTGTTGTGGTTTATAGTGCTTATTAAAAAGAACTGAAGGAACCACTGTAGTGCTTTGAAGCCACACCACAGATAACAAACCTCATGCAATAGGGTATTTGTGATTTTTCCTTTGTGGCTAAACTGTGTGTGCATTTTCTATTTTCAGATCTGAGCTACAGAAAACTGTACCTGACAATCCTTTTGGAGAATGACCTTTTATTGAGAAAATGGGAGGCAGCGGATCCAAAGCCAAAGGAGTCTGGCCTTTTACCAGTTCCGGGGCGAGTGAAGACTCCCCTGAGGTCAGCGAACATTCATTAGCCCGATTCTGTGGCTCTAAAACGGCAACCCCTTTTGTCTTCACAAGGAGGAGGTAAATATATAGATTCTCTCTTCTGTGTTTAATTAAAGGACTGCATTTATAAAACATGTCTGAACTGTTTACATTTAATCTTCGTTTGAGAGTTTCTCAGGAAAGATTCTTATACATAGTCAAAAAAATATGTAGACATTTTACAATGAGCTTGTCAAATATCCCATCAAAAAACGGGGGCAATATTCAACTTTCCAACCCCTCGTTGCGGCCATAAACCTTTTTACAAAACTTAAGACTGTTTAGTCTTGAGCACAAGTGAGGTTGTGTATTTTACACTGATCAGCCATAACATTAAAACCACCTCCTTGTTTCTACACTCACTGTCCATCTGTACACTGTCTACATACCTTTTTTTTTAACCTTCTTTCACCCTGTTCTTCAATGGTCAGGACCACTACAGAGCAGCTATTATGTAGATGGTGGATAATTCTCAGCACTGCAGTGACAATGACATGTTGGTGGTGTGCTTTTTTAAATTTATATATATATACTTTGTCATATATACATATACAGGTATACAGTACAATGAAATTCTTTCTTCGCATATCCCAGCTTGTTTGGAAGCTGGGGTCAGAGCGCAGGGTCAGCCATCGTACGGCGCCCCTGGAGCAGACAGGGTTAAGGGTCTTGCTCAAGGACCCAACAGTGGCTGCATAGCAGAGCCTGGATTTGAACCGCCAATCTTCTGGTTGATAACCCAAAGCCCTACCCACTAGGCTACCACTGTCCCTTTTTTTATTTTTTTTATATTTATTTTTTTTATTTATTTATTTATTATTTTTTTTAATATACTTTAGTGTTAGTGTGTGTTGTGCTGGTATGAGTGGATCAGACACAGCAGCGCTGCTGGAGTTTTTAAATACCGTGTCCACTAACTGTTCACTGTATTAAACACTCCTATCTAGTTGGTCCACCTTGTAGATGTAAAGTCAGAGACGATCACTCATCCATTGCTGCTGTTTGAGTTGGTTATCTTTGAGGCCTTCATCAGTGGTCACAGGACGCTGCCCCCAGGGCGCTGTTGGCTGGATATTTTTGGTTGGTGGACTATTTTCAGTCCAGCAGTGACAGTGAGGTGTTTAAAAACTCCAGCAGTGCTGCTGTGTCTTATCTACTCATACCAGCACAACACACACTAACACATCACCACAATGTCACTGCAGTGCTGAGAATGATCCACCACCCAAATAATACCTACTCTGTAGTGGTCCTGTGGGGGTCCTGACCACTGAAGAACAGGATGAAAGCAGGTTAAAAAAGCATGTAGAGAAACAGATGGACTACAGTCAGTAATTGTAGAACTACAAAGTGCTTCTATATGGTAAGTGGAGCTGATAAAATGGACAGTGAGTATAGAAACAAGGGGGTGATCATAATGTTATATAACTATTATATTCTTTTTGTAATTAGTGTATTTAAATTTAATCTGTAATGTTATGTGTGCAGTTAGATAACTTGTGTGATCTGGTTTCATAAAGAAAACATTATTGAAAACATTTACATTCATTTATTTATTTTTTACTTACCACCATGTTCTGGTTAGATCATAGTAGGCTCAGCAGAACCTGGACAGGTCATCAATCCCTTGCGTGGCACACCCCCTCACTCAGTCTGACCTAGAAGCAATTTAAAGAAGCCTATTCGTTTTCTGTATATTTTTAAGAGTTGTGAGAAAATTGAAGTGCCCAGAACAATCTTATTTTCTGTGAACACAGAGAGTCACTAAAAGCAAAGTATTCAACCCAGGTCCTCAGGAGTTCCTATGCAGCATTGTAGCTATGTAACCCAGCTGAGCCACAATGGCACTGTGGATTATTTACAGTAATATTCACTTAACATGTTCTGTCATATGTTGGACTGACAGTTGTACTGCTGCTTATGAAAAATGTTGCATGGCATTGTCTCAGTAAAAGATTTTATACGAGGGATCTTCAAAAAGTTTTGGCACTTTTATATTTTGGTTGGAAACGGTGAGGGTGGGAGGAGTAGTAATTGGTCATGTCTGAGAGACTGAGAGAGAGCTTATAGTCTGGATTTAGCGCCATCTGATTTCCACTTTTTAGACCGCTCAATGAAGCTTTAAGGGGAAGAAGATTTTCATGTGATGGTGATGTGAAAGCAGCAGTGCATCAGTGGCTGTGCACTCAACCAAAAACATTTTTTGCTGATGGCATTAAAAGTTGGTACGACGCTGGGAAAAATGCATCAGAAGGTGACTATGTAGAAAAGTGATGTCATATTTGAATTCTAAATAATTAGAGTTTTAAAAAGTGTGGAAACATTTTGAAGAACCCTCGTTGTTATAGTAACAGCTCTAATCAAGCTGAAGCACCCCCTGCACACCTTAGGTTTTCCTTATTTTCAGTTTTTTTCTAGTAAGCTTTCATTTTAAATAGTATGGAGCTAGATTTGTATGGCCCAAACCTAGTCACCTAGTCAATGGTGCTCAGGTGGCACAGCGGTTAATTATGCTAGCCCTGTATGAGTGGGCTTTAATCCCAAGCAATGCTATCGGCAGGTCTGGCCTCTACATACATAGATGATTTACTGTCTGAGTGGGTGGGTGATGCCAAGGCCCCTCAATGGATCAGTGTCCTGTCCGGGTATGTGTCGCTGAATTGTGACCCTAATCAGGATAAAGCATAAAACATTAAAATAAAAAAAGCAGAAAAAAATTCTAAATAGGTTATGTTTTCGAGATTCAGGAATTCTCGAACTTACAATGTATATGTTCTGAAGGTAATTAAATGCCATGAGTAGCAGTTGCCAGTGCAAGATCTTATACTATGTCCTGCTAAATTACAGATGTGTTCATTCATACAGGACTAAAATTATCAAACCACCACAGAATTCATTGAAAAACTGTAGGTGAATTGGTCTGTAATTTTCTCAGAGAGGGAGGGAGAAAACCCCAGACATGGTTGATTTGAAAGCTAAAAATATCACTAAAAAGCATGTGGAAAAAATGTAGTCACCATGATAAACTAATCAGATCTGGATCTAGTAAATGTCGGTTTTATTTGGGGATGATGTAGGTCGAGTTTTGCTTAGATTGGTATACAGAAAAGCAAACAGGGATTCACAAACTGCTGCTTGTGTGCTTCTAGCTCTTTGTATTATGATGAGGATGGTGATCTGGCTCACGAGTTCTATGAGGAGACAGTGGTGACTAAAAATGGACGGAAGAGGGCAAAGCTAAAGCGGATCCAAAAGAACCTCATACCTCAGGTAATCTGGCATTCCCTAAAGATTGTAGAACATAATTAATAAAGGGATGTCCCAATTTTACACTCAGTACTGGTATAATATCTGGACATTGTGGAAAGGGCTGACTAGTTGGCAAGAGGAAGAACATGACAAAAAATCATTAACCTTAAACCTCCACCAAGAGACATCAAACCCCTTATAAATGTTTACATTAAACATAAATGGCAACTTCAATGGAACACAAACAAACAGTAAACTACATGAGATTTACCCCAACATCAGGAACAGACCTAAAATACACCATGGACCACGCAAAGATCAGGTTACATACACTAGATGTGGAATAGGCCATTCCAGATTGACACACAAACATTTAATACTGGGAGAAAACCCCACACTGTCACATACCAATTACCATAAAACACATCCTAAACGAATGCCCAAAGTACAACGGTGAAAGTCTACATGTACCCAATACATTAAAAGAAACTCTCACACAGAACAATACAGAAATAGTCATCAATTCCCTTTATAATATAAGACTGAAAACATATATACACTGGCATGAGGCATAACATTATGACCACCTTCCTAATATTGTGTTGGTCCCCCTTTTGCAGCCCCATACACAACAAACTGAGCTGCACTGTGTATTCTGACACCTTTCTATCCGAACCAGCATTAACTTCTTCAGTATTAGCTACAGTAGCTCGTCTGTTGGCCTTCGCTACCCATGTGCATCAATGAGCCTTGGCCGCCCATGTCCCTGTCGTCGGTTTACCACTGTTCCTTCCTTGGACCACTTTTGATAGATACTGACCACTGCAGACCGGGAACACCCCACAAGAGCTGCAGTTTTGGAGATGCTCTGACCCAGTCGTCTAGCCATCACAATTTGACCCTTGTTAAACTCGCTCAAATCCTTACGCTTGTCCATTTTATCCTTCTTCTAACACATCAACTTTGATTATAAAATGTTCACATGCTGCCTAATATATCCCACTCACTAACAGGTGCCGTGATGAAGAGATAATCAGTGTTATTCACTTCACCTGTCAGTGCTCATAATGTTATGCCTGGTCGGTGTTTACATAATACAAGACAATAATACAATAAATCTGGCATTCCTGACGTGAATGTCATAAATATGACAACATGGTGTTATAAAAACAAACAATTTTTATAATATGTTCTTGGTATTGTACATTGTTACAAATTAAGGTGCAGATTAAGATTAAGGTGCTATGCAGATTAAGGTGATACAGATTAAGGTGCTATGAACATAATAGACGAATAATTAGACTTCAACTGGCCATTTTGTTTTGGCTGTGTTCTTGATTATCATGATGTATTTTGACATGTTGGTTGCTGATAAATAAATAGTTGAAAATGTGATTTGAATTGGGATTCTGCTTATTAATGCATTATGATTATAATAGGTGCCAGCTAGCCAGCCTACTGAATTGGCTGATGTGAACAAGGGGCATTCTAAACAGCATAGTGCATATTACATAATTCAAGGTGTAGCTAACACTGACAACTCTTAATGTTAATGGTCTTAATAAATGTAACTTATTATTTAGTACAGTTGTATGCAGAGAGGCAGTTTCAGTAGCTGCTTTCGTAAGTCACCAGTAGCCACTTAGTGGCTAAGTGGACCCTTGAGTTAGAAACGGTTTACCATATGAACATTTTGGGTTACGAACGATCTTTTTCAACTTAACGTATGAACAAATTTCGGATTACGAACAGAAATTCGCGAAACACGTGACGTCACGAACAAGTTGACTCCAACCGTCTCTCTCGCTATATATATACAGTGACGAACATTCGGACAGCGGACAGTGTTTTTCCGGTGTTTTCTTTATATTTTGTAAAATTCAATATTAAAATGTCCCCAAAGAATGTGCAGAGGAAGCGCAGTGCTGAGAAAATAATAAAAAAAATTTATTACATTTGTTGTGTTGTATAATTACTCCTGCCAGTAGCTGTCACTGTGTATCAGACAGAGGGGACAGTGAGTGAGGGAGAAGAAGGAAATCGCTGAGTAAAGTATTCTTTCTTTCGTGCAATTACACCTACAAAATACAATACTACTGAAATAAATTAGGAAATAATAGAGAAATATGAGAGTTATTGTTTCTGGTAGATACATTTTATATAAAAAGAAGGAAGTGTATTATGATGTATGATACAGCACACCAGTGGCGGCTGCTGGTCTTTCAAACAGGGGAAGCTCATTGTCGGCTTACATCATAAAATTTGTCAATTTATTTATATATAAATTGTGCACTCTGTTCCTTTTCAAGAAAATGGCCTGAAATGGGATGCAGTTTGTCTTTCGACTTCACTCGCAAAATCCGCGATGGGACTGAAGCTTTAAGTGATAGCTGTCAATCAAAACGGGATTCAGCCTTTCGACTGATCCTCCAATCATCTTGCAGAAGCTCAGCGTCCAGACCCGCCCACAGCTCCATTCACCCCCAGAGACGCTCAGCGTCCGGGGGCAGGACAAAATCGTGGCATTTATCCAATGACCGACGAGTTTCGAAGCAATGAAAAAAACCCTCCCATGCAGCCCCATAGAAGTGAATAGAAGCTCAGCTTCTACGGGCAAATGCATTGACGCTACGGGAATGTATGAGAAGTTCGAGTCAGTCGATTTGTGATAAGTAGCCGATTCTGAACAAACTCGTCTTCGAGATGAACGTGTTCTAACGCATTTGTAGTCAGTGAAATGTTAACACAACTGTACATATTTGACTATTTAATTTTTGACATTTTAGGGGAAGCTGAGCTTCCCTTGCAGTCTTAGAGAAATCGCCACTGCAGCACACATACTGTACTGAATGTGTGTTTTTTATGTACAGTACTACTGTGAATTGTTGTTTATTATTGTTTATTACAGGAATGTCTATTCTATAATTTAAGATTTAAGGGAAAATATACTTGTATTTATAACAAAAAAGACCATTTAAGACATTAGAAAGGTTAGGTAAGGGGGTGGTTTGGGAGGTCTGGCACAGATTACATTACATGTTTACATTATTTCTTATGGGAAAAACAGGTTTAACTTACGAACATTTTGACTTAAGAACAGCCCTTCGGAACCAATTAAATTTGTAAGTCAAGGGTCCACTGTATTACATTCTACATACAGTGGTTTAAATGGCAATTCCTTCTCATTTTACTGCATTTCCCTCCTTGTAAACCTTTAAAAGTAAGCTAAAAGTATGTGAATAAACTAAGTAAATGAAAAAGTAATCCTTGACTGTTTTCGTATGGAATTCTGTTGTGTATAGGTGCAGGATGTAAACGTTAAGTAGATAAAGTTATTAATGTATTAAATGCCTTTCTTTTTTTCAGGGAATAGTGAAACTGGACCATCCACGAATCCATGTTGATTTCCCAGTGATTCTTTGTGAGATATAAAGACACAAACTTGGGACTGCTGCACCAGTGAAACTTTGAACCTCTTCAGCTACCATCCTCTCTATGCCAATGAGCATTGGTCGCTTGTAGAGTGAACTAGGCTGCCCTCATGTGGTTGGGAGGACACACAGCACTTAAGAGCATCTGGTTACTAGGGACAGATTTGCATGTTGTAATGTAAAATTCAAAAGCAGAGTAAACCAGAGTTCTGTCCGACACATTGCTGTTCTGCTAGTCAGTAGACTTACAGTAGATTTACTACTGCCTTTTGTCATGCACAGGTATATGTGTGTAGTCAGAGTGAGTGAATGAGAATGCAGGGATTGTAAATATACCCTGCACTGTCATTTGTTGACCAAGTGTGGGGTGTATTTTATCATTTTATTGTATATAAGTGCTATATAATGTGGGAATCTTTTTGCTATTGTATCGTATCTGCACTAGCTATTATTTGATGTACAATAAGTTATAAAAGTTGACATACACAAATAAAATGTTTTCTCATGCAGACTGGTTGCAATTGTGAAGATGCACCAGATGTGTCATAAAAACCAATTAACTGTGTATTGTAAATGTGTATTTTGTGGAACTGTAGCTGATGCTATCGAGCACTGCATCATTAGTCTAAAATTTTACTATCTATCAAAACATTTTAGACATGTCTAATTTGACAGACAGACAGACAGACAGACAGATAGATAGATACTTTATTGATCCCGAAGGAAATTAAAGTCCCAGTAGCATTATACATCAAATACACACTATAAAAATTCAACAATATATTAAAAAAAAAAAAAAAACAGCACAAACATAACCAAGATTGAAGGTAATCTGATATTACATATATTGAATAACATGTATTGCATAACTACAAAGCAGTTATTATTAATGATGAGGAAGGGTTGAGTGTAAATAAACAAATGGAATTAAAAGTGCAGGAAGGTGCAGTTCCAAGTATACAGAATATGGTACAGATTAAATATAGATTAAATATTAAAGTGATATGTGACGAGTATTGCACATTGAATTGGGCCAATATAGCCATATCTCTATATATACAGTGTATCACAAAAGTGAGTACACCCCTCACATTTCTGCAGATATTTAAGTATATCTTTTCATGGGACAACACTGACAAAATGACACTTTGACACAATGAAAAGTAGTCTGTGTGCAGCTTATATAACAGTGTAAATTTATTCTTTCCTCAAAATAACTCAATATACAGCCATTAATGTCTAAACCACCGGCAACAAAAGTGAGTACACCCCTAAGAGACTACACCCCTAAATGTCCAAATTGAGCACTGCTGGTCATTTCCCCTCCAAAATGTCATGTGATTTGTTAGTGTTACTAGGTCTCAGGTGTGCATAGGGAGCAGGTGTGTTCAATTTAGTAGTACAGCTCTCACACTCTCTCATACTGGTCACTGAAAGTTCCAACATGGCACCTCATGGCAAAGAACTCTCTGAGGATCTTAAAAGACGAATTGTTGCGCTACATGAAGATGGCCAAGGCTACAAGATGATTGCCAACACCCTGAAACTGAGCTGCAGCACAGTGGCCAAGATCATCCAGCGTTTTAAAAGAGCAGGGTCCACTCAGAAAAGACCTCGCGTTGGTCGTCCAAAGAAGCTGAGTGCACGTGCTCAGCGTCACATCCAACTGCTGTCTTTGAAAGATAGGCGCAGGAGTGCTGTCAGCATTGCTGCAGAGATTGAAAAGGTGGGGGGTCAGCCTGTCAGTGCTCAGACCATACGCCGCACACTACATCAAATTGGTCTGCATGGCTGTCACCCCAGAAGGAAGCCTCTTCTGAAGTCTACACAAGAAAGCCCGCAAACAGTTTGCTGAAGACATGTCAACAAAGGACATGGATTACTGGAACCATGTCCTATGGTCTGATGAGACCAAGATTAATTTGTTTGGTTCAGATGGTCTCAAGCATGTGTGGCGGCAATCAGGTGAGGAGTACAAAGATAAGTGTGTCATGCCTACAGTCAAGCATGGTGGTGGGAATGCCATGGTCTGGGGCTGCATGAGTGCAGCAGGTGTTGGGGAGTTACATTTCATTGAGGGACACATGAACTCCAATATGTACTGTGAAATACTGAAGCAGAGCATGATCCCTCCCTCCGGAAACTGGGTCGCAGGGCAGTGTTCCAGCATGATAATGACCCCAAACACACCTCTAAGACGACCACTGCTTTATTGAAGAGGCTGAGGGTAAAGGTGATGGACTGGCCAAGCATGTCTCCAGACCTAAACCCAATAGAACATCTTTGGGGCATCCTCAAGCGGAAGGTGGAGGAGCGCAAAGTCTCGAATATCCGCCAGCTCCGTGATGTCGTCATGGAGGAGTGGAAAAGCATTCCAGTGGCAACCTGTGAAGCTCTGGTAAACTCCATGCCCAGGAGAGTTAAGGCAGTTCTGGGAAATAATGGTGGCCACACAAAATATTGACACTTCAGGAACTTTCACTAAGGGGTGTACTCACTTTTGTTGCCGGTGGTTTAGACATTAATGGCTGTATATTGAGTTATTTTGAGGGAAGAATAAATTTACACTGTTATATAAGCTGCACACAGACTACTTTTCATTGTGTCAAAGTGTCATTTTGTCAGTGTTGTCCCATGAAAAGATATACTTAAATATCTGCAGAAATGTGAGGGGTGTACTCACTTTTGTGATACACTGTATATCAACATACATATGCATGTGTATGAATATACTTAAACTTATACACATACTGTATATACATGTATATACACATACATACATGGCTACATGTAGGGCCCTCAGTCCTTACCGACTGCCACTGCACTGTCAACCTCTACCTCTTGCTACACATCTCTGGCAGATTAGCACACATGTACTTTAACATGTGTGTAGCCATAGGGCTCCGTTTTTACTAGTTAGTGGCAAATTCCTACATAGTGGAACATACTAGATTGAAGAATCTCTTTTACCACTTGTGTAGGCACCTTGACTGTCCATCTCCCACCCTGAAACACAGCCAATGTGTCTGTAGAGCCCCAGACCAGCTCATTAACCTTGTGTGTTAGACTACTATTTCAGTACATCTGAATAAATCACATACACATACAATCAGTAATTGAGAGTTAAGGGCCTAGCTCAGGGTCCTAACAGTGGCGACCTGGCAGTATTGGGGCTTGAACCGGCAACCTGTAAATTACTAGCCCAGTACCTTAACATTGAACTAACACTGACCTGCATTGTTTATATTTACATTTTCAGCATTTAGCAGACGCTTTTGTCCAAAGCGACTTACAGTATACAGTGTAAGCAATTGCAGGTTGAGGGCCTTGCTCAAGGGCCCAACAGTGGCAACCTGGCAGTGGTGGGGTTTGAACCAGTGACCTTCTACTTACTAGTCCAGTACCTTAACCACTAGGCTACAACTGCCCTGTCAGTTTCCAGAATATATATAAATATATATAAGTGTTGCTGTTCATTAAAATGTATGTTTTAAGCAAGTTTTTGTTCATGTAAACGTATTTTCATTACCAATTTTCACTTGTGAAGTGCCAGCAACACTGAGACAATGTAAACAGACCTCTAAATCCAGCCTGTAGGTGTCAGTATTTATTTATTTATTAGGATTTTAACGTCATGTTTTACACACTTTGGTTACATTCATGACAGGACATGTAATTACTGGTTACACAAGATTCATCAGTTTAAGTCTGTCAAACACAGTCATGGACAATTTCTTATCTCCAGTTCACCTCACTTGCATGTCTTTGGACTGTGGAAGGAAACCGAGGGCCCAGAGGAAACCCACGCAGACACGAGGGGTGTCAGTATAGTGTACTAACAATGCTGAAACCAGTGGCGGCTCCTGCCAAATCTCTCAGGGGGGGCAGTTGTTGCGATGATGGCCAAGGTGACCTGTTCAATGGGTAAATTAAAGCTTAAATAATTAACATCTTAAGTCATCTGTCAGTTTGCCCTCACAAATAACTTTGAACTCTTGGAGAGAGACCAGCTTTACCATTAATCATAAAATTAAGTAAAGCCTTCACACTAACAATTTAATTCAGTCTTCATCAGATAGCATTTTATTTTAGGTGCAGCAGATCCAGAATAAAGATTGGCATCGGGGCTAATGTACAATGAATAAAGAAGTACAATTAAACAATTGGGGAGATACAATAAGTGCAATCACAATTCACAATTTAAAAAATACATTACTTACTTCTAATTTACTTGTAACTTATATGATTTTCCCACCTTTGTAGATACTTGCTTGATGTTTAAATTTGGTCTGGGTGGCCCTAATTCTTAAGTTGCTAATTTATCCTGATTACACGATGGAGTTGCTCCGAACTGAGGTAATGGTAGTCATGGTGACGAGATCGCTACACCAGGTTACGTGTGACGCAAGCGCGTAAGTGCGAGCCCTCCCGGAACCCATTCAGAATGTATTGCAGCGCCTGCAGTTCGAAAAAAAAGAGCCTTAACATGAGAGTCTATGAGAGCAATCCGGGGCGATTTTCAGTTCGACTGAAGTCGCCCCAAAAGGGGCGGTACTGTACGGAACACAACTCGACGCTGATTGGACTACGATATTCAGAGGCAAGACAGGCTGTCCAGAACAGTCACAGCTGTGATAGAAAAATTTCTTCCCTTTCGCCCTTTGGTGGTGCGTTGCCCGATCGCCCTAAGGAACGAGCCGCCCCTGGCTGAAACGGCAGCTGTTGTAAAACCATCAGAAACATTGCTTATTGCTTTTTTAAGATGATAAGTCAGAGGGATTGGCATTTCACTGGGAAAATAAAGAAAAAAACACATCTACAGTATGTTACCTTTAAAGCACCTTCGGGCGGCATGGTTACTCAGTGAGTAGTGCTGTGGCCTCACAGCAAAACCAGTTTGCATGTTCTCCTTGTGTCTGCGTGGGCTTCCTCCGGGAGCTCCGGTTTCCTCCCACAGTCCAAAGACATTCAAGTGAGGTGAACTGGAGATACAAAATTGTCCATGACTCTGTTTGATATTGATCTTGTGAACTAATAAGTCTTGTGTAACCAGTAACTACCATACTGTCTTGAATGTAACCAAAGTGTGTTAAACATGATGTTAAAATCCAAATAAATAAATAAATAAATAAATAAAGAAAGAAAGAAAGAAAGAAAGAAAGAAAGAAAGAAAGAAAGAAAGAAAGAAAGAAAGAAAGAAAGAAAGAAAGAAAGAAAGAAAGAAAGAAAGAAAGAAAGAAAGAAAAGACCCCTCTGACAAGAATGTGGTATTGCAAACATTTCATTGAAGAACAGGTTTTCTGCCTCTTGAAAAACTTCACAAGTACATATCGTAAAAAAATACTTAGTTTTCTGTAAACTGTAATTATACTTTTATTGTTAGGTTTATACAGCAGCTTTAAAAAAAAAAAAAAAAAAAACAAGACATAATGGAACATTTAAGAAATTCACTAGTCAGTCCAATGGTGTGTTCATCAATAATTCAACCAATAAACAGTTGCCTACTTTTTTTTTTATATATATATAATTTCTTCTGATGATACATGACTTTAAGGTCTAAATAGTCACATTTTAGGTTCTATTGTTAGATTTTTGATCACTCAGGATTATGTAATTACAAATGAATGAATGTTATATAATGTTAAATTGAAGGTTTTATAGTTTTCTAGATGGCAAATCTCTGTGACTACTCAAAAGACTATTCCATTATAATGTTAAGCTTTTATATTGTCTGAGGAATTTGTGTGGTAATGTAAGTCATTTGCATCTAAGGCCGTAGCCTTGAATTGAACATTGGGAGGGACCAAATCTACCGTGGGTGGTATTCTATTATTCTAAACCAGGGGTGTCAAACTCATTTTCACCGAGGGCCACATCAGCATTATTGTGGCCCTCAAAGTGCCGATTGTAACGTATCCTGCTGTGATTGCAGTCTGTTGTTTTTCTTGGAGGCTGAATTCTGCATTTATACTGTCCTCCTTACCACAGACACGGCCTCATAACACTTTCTTCCTGAAGCTTAATTTTCTTACTTATCTTCTTGTACATTTTGGGATTATGTGTAAATATTTCTTAACATCATCTACTGGTGGGATGCAGTCACTTTGCAGGTCACAAAATCAGCATTTATGTAGGATTTTACAGTGTATTTTAAGACAATCATTCTGCCCTCACTAATAGTTTATCCCCCTTTCTCAGCTAGACAGACAGACAGACAGACAGCTCTCTTCAGAATAGAGTCGGTTTTATTTACTTCCCAGCTGTGTGATACACTGTGTGCACCATAATGAAGTAAAAATACAAACAATAAAAACAATAAAGAACTTAATACAGTAAAAGCACACAGCTGTAGTCAAGTGTTACATCTGGTACAATATGAGCTTTAACCAAACGTAAAATAGCGGTAAATTTGTAACTAAAAGCTGTGATATACTCACTAAACATTTACAAACAACTGAGAATATAAAAGCCACTACTTACAGACGATGCTTTTGTATTATATTGCAAGATAATTATTTGTATTTATTTATTATTGTTTACATTACTGGCTACCCCGCGTTCTTTTGCCGTAAAAGTCACATGGCTTCTCAGTGAACGTCAAAGTTAGTTGCCATGACTACGATGCCACCGGTTGCCGTTTAAAGGCGCAGTAAGTAAGTATCATTTATTTAAAGGCGCAGGAGTCCCATTAAATTATAAGCGCGTCTCTGTAACGACTCGAACCATCACAACAATCGTACAGTCGTTTAAGCTCTCGCGGGCCACATAAAATGACGATGGAAACACTGACAGATCTTATATAAGCAAAGCTAGTGAGTGGAATATGTGTATTTCAAATTTTTACATCAGTATAATGAGGAGGATTTCATTGGGGGTGGCGCTTCCCTCTGACTATATATTGACATTACGGCCTTGTTTGCATGACAGTCTCTGAGCAAGCCATGGTATTTGTGATCTCCACCCTGACAAGCTGGAATGCTTGTGGATGGGTTAAAGGTTAAGCTCTTTGTTTAATTTCCACCCCATACTGCTCGCTGCTGGGAGGAACTGCTGCTGGATTCTGCTTTATCATCATGGAAATAATCACAAGGGACTTAAAGTGTCATTCTATTAAACACAACTCTCTGCCCTGGTTTAACTAAAGGGTTAAGGAAGGGTTTTCTGAAGTGATACAGTAGGGGTTTGTGCCGAATACAGCAAGATTTCTGAAGGCTCATGGGAAGAAACCGTCACACGATGCCGTTCACTGTGAATATGCTTGAAATGGATGCCATGTCTGTGCACAATCAGCCACACTGATAAAAAGACGTGTGAATGTAACAAACCACTTGTGTTCTGAAGGTCACGTTCACTACATGGTAGTTAAGTGTGTACTGTATATGGGAAGTTGGGTTGACTTTATGAAGAGGGTAGTCAATAGAGGTTGTAAATTAGGGACAATATTGTAATCCTTGATCAGACAAACTCATAAGGAGTTTTATCATAAATGGTACACAGTACTTTTTAAAGGAAAGTATTTAATGTTGCTCAAGTATTGTTTATGTTTAATGTTTCCTGATTGGATTCACATTGTAATAACCATATTCACATGACAGATCTGGTGCCCGAGCATGCTCAGATAATGATCTATTGTATTGGAGTGTTTTGCCTGACAAGTGTGTTTAATTGTCTTTCCTGGTGGCTTTATGTCAGTTGTTGTATTAGATATTTTTATTATATTAATTATCATGAATTATTGTTCCATTGTTGCAGTTGCAGTCTGACTGGCGTTGCCTGAAAACACTGGGTGGATAGCAGGAGTACACCTTAACATGTCACCGGTCCACTACCGAAAGTTAAAAACTAACCTGTTTACTCATGGAATAAGAGTGAAATAAAAACAAACATACCCAGAGGAAAGCCATGCGGACATATGAAGAACATATCAAACTCCTGATAGGCAGTCACTACTATGCTATACCACTGAATATACAGTAGTGCTGAGTAAAAATAAATATGTACTTTATGATTTATTTATTAGGATTTTAACATCATGTTATATACACTTTGGTTACATTCATGACAAACCGTAGTTATTCATTACACAAGATTCATCAGTTCACAAGTTTTATTGTCAAACACAGTCATGGACAATTTTGTATCTCCAATTCACCTCACTTGCATGTCTTTGGACTGTGGGAGGAAACCCACGCAGACACAGGGAGAACATGCAGGCTCCATACAGAAAGGACCCAGACCGCCCCACCTGGGGATCGAACCCTTCTTGTCCTTCTTGAGGTGACAGTACTACCCACTGAGCCACCGTGCCACCCACATACATTATGAAAAATAGGCATTAATTAATATGCAATAAACAGAGATTTTGTTTCCTCATTACAAGAAGAAATATAAATCAGTTCTGCTCTGCAAATTTAGAATTAGTAGCTGTGTTTGTGACAATTTACAGTAAAGCTCTGATTTATTTATAATGTGGTATAGGGAAATATAGTCCAATCTTTACCAGCCATTCTCTACTATCAGATAGTACAAGGTGTCATATTTTGTAACCATGATAAACACTACATGTATTAATAAAGAAAACATATATTTGGAAAATACACAGTTGAGTCACATTATTATGAACACCAGCTAATATCCAAAGTAACCGCCATGTGCAGCACAGACAGTAGCTAGACGGGCTGGAAGCAATTCAGTAAGATTCTGGTAGGTTGTCACAGGTATCTGGAGCCATGCTGACTGCAGTGCATCCCACAGCTGCTGGAGGGTGCGCAGGGGAGGATCCATAGAGCGAACACGACGATTGAGGTGGTCTCACAGATGCTCAACTGAGTTCAAGTCTGCTGAATTAGGGGGTCAGGGTAGTACTTGAAAGTCTTGGTCATGCTATTTTCTAGCCATGTGACATGTCGCATTGTCTTGCTGGAAGATCCTATCCGCCCCAGAGAAGACAATTTTACCCATGGTACTTTTACCCATGACAGCAATGAGGGATATATGCAGACAGCTTATCGTACACCTTATATATCCACCAAGCCAACTCATGAAACATGACTTCCTTCATGAGTTACGTGCTGCCGCCGTCGAAAGTAAAAAGTGGTCATAATAATGTGACTCGACTGTGTATTAACATAAAAAATAAATAAATAATAATAATAATAATTTACTAAGAAAACTCATTTCAGTGAGTTTTTTAAAACTTAAAACCATAGACATTAAGAATTGTGTCTTGGCCGCCCAGGTGGCGCAGCGGTAAAAACACAAGCTGGAACCAGAGCTGGGATCTCGAATACATTGTATCCGGCTAGGCTGAGCAGCCACATGGAAAATTATTGGAATGTTGTGCAGATGGGTGGGATTAAGCCGCATAGGGTCTCTCTCTCTTAACTAATGCAATTACGACCTCTGCTGTCTGATTGATGGCGCCTGCATAGAGATGAGAAAAGAGTCCTCTCAGGGTGTGTCTCTCCGTACACAGTGCTGAGATGCACTGCACTCGTCAAAGTGTAGGTGATAAGATGCATATGGATATGCATATGCATGCTGCCCACGTGTCGAAGGGGGTGTGGGTTAGCTTTGTTCTCCTCAATCAGAGCAGGGATCGGCATTGGTGGAGAGGAGGCGTGATGCGATCGGGCAATTGGATGCGCTAAAAGGGAGAAAAAGGGGAGAAAATGCATAAATTATATATATATATATATACAGTATATATACAGTATATATATATGTAAATAAAGTATTGTGTCTTGGATTCACAACTGTCATATAACAGATCACATTACAAATGCTTAACCTGAATAAAGTAAAACATTATGATTGATTGAAGCCCACTAACTGTTCAACCACATTTCTGAGATTCCAGATCAGTTAAGATCTCGGCAGTGACAGGCCAGCGTAATAGACCTCCGCACCACCCAAACACATACAGTGTATCACAAAAGTGAGTACACCACTCACATTTCTGCAGATATTTAAGTATATCTTTTCATGGGACAACACTGACAAAATGACACTTTGACACAATGAAAAGTAGTCTGTGTGCAGTTTATATAACAGTGTAAATTTATTCTTCCCTCTATTGGGTTTAGGTCTGGAGACATGCTTGGCCAGTCCATCACATTTACCCTCAGCCTCTTCAATAAAGCAGTGGTCGTCTTAGAGGTGTGTTTGGGGTCATTATCATGCTGGAACACTGCCCTGCGACCCAGTTTCCGGAGAGAGTGGATCATGCTCTGCTTCAGTATTTCACAGTACATATTGGAGTTCATGTGTCCCTCAATGAAATGTAACTCCCCAACACCTGCTGCACTCATGCAGCCCCAGACCATGGCATTCCCACCACCATGCTTGACTGTAGGCATGACACACTTATCTTTGTGCTTGAGACCATCTGAACCAAACAAATTAATCTTGGTCTCATCAGACCATAGGACATGGTCCATGTCCTTTGTTGACATGTCTTCAGCAAACTGTTTGCGGGCTTTCTTGTGTAGAGACTTCAGAAGAGGCTTCCTTCTGGGGGTGTGACAGCCATGCAGACCAATTTGATGTAGTGTGCGGCGTATGGTCTGAGCACTGACAGGCTGACCCCCCACCTTTTCAATCTCTGCAGCAATGCTGACAGCACTCCTGCGCCTATCTTTCAAAGACAGCAGTTGGATGTGACGCTGAGCACGTGCACTCAGCTTCTTTGGACGACCAACGCGAGGTCTGTTCTGAGTGGACCCTGCTCTTTTAAAACGCTGGATGATCTTGGCCACTGTGCTGCAGCTCAGTTTCAGGGTGTTGGCAATCTTCTTGTAGCCTTGGCCATCTTCATGTAGCGCAACAATTAATCTTTTAAGATCCTCAGAGAGTTCTTTGCCATGAGGTGCCATGTTGGAACTTTCAGTGACCAGTATGAGAGAGTGTGAGAGCTGTACTACTAAATTGAACACACCTGCTCCCTATGCACACCTGAGACCTAGTAACACTAACGAGTCACATGACATTTTGGAGGGAAAATGACAAGCTGTGCTCAATTTGGACATTTAGGGGTGTAGTCTCTTAGGGGTGTACTCACTTTTGTTGCCGGTGGTTTAGACATTAATGGCTGTATATTGAGTTATTTTGAGGGAAGAATAAATTTACACTGTTATATAAGCTGCACACAGACTACTTTTCATTGTGTCAAAGTGTCATTTTGTCAGTGTTGTCCCATGAAAAGATATACTTAAATATCTGCAGAAATGTGAGTGGTGTACTCACTTTTGTGATACACTGTAAGCTTCTGATGAACAATTTGTTTTTTAAGCTTCTAAAAAAAGACTTTCGTTAATAATGCTGTACAAACACCATTTAAATGTGTTTTGTTTCGTAACAGAAACAGGTATAGCAACTGCTGTTGAGTAAGAATGGGTGGGTTTGCATACGCACCGTGGGTGTGTACCTTGAGTTTCTCTCACTGTTGTCATTTCCTTGCCAGACCTGTTCTGGAGCAGTGATGATGTAAAGCCTTCAGGACAGGGTGAATGCAAAAAGGAAGGAAACCTTTCTCATACACACTCACCCCACATACAGAAGCACCAGGCAAGTCAGCAGAAAGGAGGAGAAATGGCGGAACAGGATCTGGGATGGTCACTGTTGGCCAGGAACCCAGCTAAGTGCAGAAACAGTGTGAAGCCAAAAGTTTTTCCAAAGTTCTCCCTGTCATGACCTCCCATGAGACTCCAGACTTCCACACTTCCTCTCTTTAAAGATTCTTCTCATTCAGAACAGTGCAGTTTCCTGCCAGCACACACCCACAGCATATTACATGCATTTATTAAATAGCTACACTTTTACACCCAATATAAAATGTTATGTAAATTAAACAGTTTATTTACAGGTGAAGATTTACATAAAAGGGTGTCACGGTGTCATGACTAAAGCCTTGCAAAAGCCAAGCAGTTAATAAAAATACCAGTAAAATTGTATCAATTTAGTAGTGTAAATTAGTAGCTCAGTGGTTAAGGTACTGGACTAGTTATCAGAAGGTTATTGGGCCTCTATTGGGCCTCTGTTGGGCACCTGAGCAAGGCCCTTAAAGACCATTGAAGAACAGCATAAAAGGGGGCTAACAAAGCATGCAGAGTAACAGATGGACTACAGTCAGTAATTGTAGAACTACAAAGTGCTTCTATAAGGTAAGTGGAGCTGTGAAAATGGACAGTGAGTGTAGAAATGTAATTTGATCCAGTGTCTTCAAACTTTCACGACTGTATTTTCAGTGCTAGACAAAGTGCAAATGAATCACAACAGGCAAATGTCATAAATCATGACATTTGCCTGTTACTTATTTATTTATTTTTTACCAAGTTTTACAAATAATGCTATTAATTTTGGAGCTGACTTGTGTTGTACATGTCGCAACTGCACTGTACAGGGAAATGTTCTTCGACACGCCCACTACCTCTCGTCTAGCTTGGTAGCCCCGCCCCTCTAAACTTCAGCTTAATGAATCAGTTGGAGAGGGCGCAGTGCTGTTCGAACTGTGTAGTATGTTACACTCTTAATCAGGGTAATTATACAAAATTCAGTTCAAACTAAACACCAGTTTTTAAAGTGATCTGAGATGTTACAGAGTGAAGGAGCTATGTGTGATACAGCACTAAACGGAGAGGGCATCATTTAACTGGGAATGTTTTCTATTCGTGTTATTGGTAAGTTGGGTTCATTCGGACTATCGTCTCTGATTCACTAATGCTGTTTAAAAACATTCATCTTACTGTCAGTATTACTGTGTTTTTGGTAATAGAATGATTCATCTGTTGTAAAACATTGTATGTATGCTGGAACATGACAATAGTAGTAATAATAATAACAAGATAATATTAATAAGGAGAAACAAACTTTATCCCGTACAGACGATATATTTTTTATTATATTATTATTATTATTATATTTTACTATTATTATTATTGTTATATAACACTATTAGTTTTATCATATATAATAATAATAATAATAATAAGGAGAAAACACTTTATCCCGTACAGACAATATATTTTTATTATTATATTATTATTATTATATTTTACTTTATTATATATTACTGTTAGTTTTATAATTTATAATAATAATAATAATAATAATAATAATAAGGAGAAAACACTTTATCCCGTACAGACAATATATTTTTATTATTATATTATTATTATTATATTTTACTATTATTATATATTACTGTTAGTTTTATAATTTATAATAATAATAATAATAATAATAATAAGGAGAAAACACTTTATCCCGTACAGACAATATATTTTTATTATTATATTATTGTTATATTTTACTATTATTATATATTACTATTAGTTTTATAATTTATAATAATAATAATAGTAATAATAATAAGGAGAAAACACTTTATCCCGTACAGACAATTTTTTAAATTATATTATTATTATTATTATTATTATTATTATTGTTATATATTACTATTAGTTTGATCATATAATAATAATAATAATAAGGAAAAACACTTTATCCCGTACAGACAATATATTTTTATTATTATATATTATTATTATTATTATTATATTTTACTATTATTGTTATATATTACTATTAGTTTTATCATATAATAATAATAATAATAACAATAATAAGGAGAAAACACTTTATCCCGTACAGACAATATATTTTTTAAATTATATATTATTATAATATAACAATAATAATAATAATAATAATAAAAAGCAGAAAACACTTTATCCCATGCAGACAATATATTTTTATTATTATATATTATTATAATAATAAAATAATATAATAATAATAATACACTAATACACAATAATACAAGAAAACACTTTATCCCATGCAGACGATATATTATTATTAGTGTTATTATTATTATTATTATTATTATTATTATTACATTGAGGACATTGGTGATGCATCAAAAAATCGTAATAATATTGGAGATGTTTGTATTCCCTATTGTCTTTTGTGTGATGTGACCATCTAACCATATGAACAGATAACAAAAAAAAAACGTACAGTGTATCACAAAAGTGAGTACACCCCTCACATTTCTGCAGATATTTAAGTATATCTTTTCATGGGACAACACTTACAAAATGACACTTTGACACAATGAAAAGTAGTCTGTGTGCAGCTTATATAACAGTGTAAATTTATTCTTCCCTCAAAATAACTATACAGCCATTAATGTCTAAACCACCGGCAACAAAAGTGAGTACACCCCTAAGAGACTACACCCCTAAATGTCCAAATTGAGCACTGCTTGTCATTTTCCCTCCAAAATGTCATGTGATTTGTTAGTGTTACTAGGTCTCAGGTGTGCATAGGGAGCAGGTGTGTTCAATTTAGTAGTACAGCTCTCACACTCTCTCATACTGGTCACTGAAAGTTCCAACATGGCACCTCATGGCAAAGAACTCTCTGAGGATCTTAAAAGACGAATTGTTGCGCTACATGAAGATGGCCAAGGCTACAAGAAGATTGCCAACACCCTGAAACTGAGCTGCAGCACAGTGGCCAAGATCATCCAGCGTTTTAAAAGAGCAGGGTCCACTCAGAACAGACCTCGCGTTGGTCGTCCAAAGAAACTGAGTGCACGTGCTCAGCGTCACATCCAACTGCTGTCTTTGAAACATAGGCGCAGGAGTGCTGTCAGCATTGCTGCAGAGATTGAAAAGGTGGGGGGTCAGCCTGTCAGTGCTCAGACCATACGCCGCACACTACATCAAATTGGTCTGCATGGCTGTCACCCCAGAAGGAAGCCTCTTCTGAAGTCTCTACACAAGAAAGCCCGCAAACAGTTTGCTGAAGACATGTCAACAAAGGACATGGATTACTGGAACCATGTCCTATGGTCTGATGAGACCAAGATTTATTTGTTTGGTTCAGATGGTCTCAAGCATGTGTGGCGGCAATCAGGTGAGGAGTACAAAGATAAGTGTGTCATGCCTACAGTCAAGCATGGTGGTGGGAATGCCATGGTCTGGGGCTGCATGGGTGCAGCAGGTGTTGGGGAGTTACATTTCATTGAGGGACACATGAACTCCAATATGTACTGTGAAATACTGAACCAGAGCATGATCCCCTCCCTCCGGAAACTGGGTCGCAGGGCAGTGTTCCAGCATGATAATGACCCCAAACACACCTCTAAGACGACCACTGCTTTATTGAAGAGGCTGAGGGTAAAGGTGATGGACTGGCCAAGCATGTCTCCAGACCTAAACCCAATAGAACATCTTTGGGGCATCCTCAAGCGGAAGGTGGAGGAGTGCAAAGTCTCGAATATCCGCCAGCTCCGTGATGTCGTCATGGAGGAGTGGAAAAGCATTCCAGTGGCAACCTGTGAAGCTCTGGTAAACTCCATGCCCAGGAGAGTTAAGGCAGTTCTGGGAAATAATGGTGGCCACACAAAATATTGAGACTTCAGGAACTTTCACTAAGGGGTGTACTCACTTTTGTTGCCGGTGGTTTAGACATTAATGGCTGTATATTGAGTTATTTTGAGGGAAGAATAAATTTACACTGTTATATAAGCTGCACACAGACTACTTTTCATTGTGCCAAAGTGTCATTTTGTCAGTGTTGTCCCATGAAAAGATATACTTAAATATCTGCAGAAATGTGAGGGGTGTACTCACTTTTGTGATACACTGTATATATGGTCATTTTATCATAAAAGCTAAATGTTAGTTGTTTAACCCAAGATAAATTATTTTATTATTATAATCATTTGTAACTAAATGCCTTGTCGAATAACAAAAATGAAAAGAATGGGCAGAATGTTATATCATAAAGCTGGTACATTTTACCATATCTGATGGTATCAGACCAGGATTTAAATTTTTTTTTAAAACTTGACAATATGTAAAAAAAAAAAAAAAGTAAGTTTATATATGTATAAAACATACTCTGAAAAGTCTCACATTTAAATTAATAGTAATTTGACTTTTTTAGTCAGATGGACCCAATATTATTAATTGTTCAAATGTATGTACTACAGCTGTAAAATGATAATAAAAGTCATATACAGTGTATCACAAAAGTGAGTACACCCCTCACATTTCTGCAAATATTTTATTATATCTTTTCATGGGACAACACTATAGAAATAAAACTTGGATATAATAATAATAATAATACATTTTATTTATAACGCACTTTACATTTGAAAACAAATCTCAAAGTGCTACAGAAAAACAGTAATATAAAACATGAAATATAAAACAAATATAAACAAATATAAATAGCATTATGAGACATACATCATAAAATCAGCGTTAATTTAACAGTCATAACATCTGTTAAAAAGAAAAGTTTTTAGACCCTTTTTAAAACTCTCAATCGTCTGTGGTGCCCTCAGATGGTCAGGAAGGGCATTCCATAGACGAGGAGCAGCAGAACAGAAAGCCCGATCACCCATGGTACTTAGTTTAGTTCTGGGAATGTGGAGAAGATTTGATTTTGCAGAACGGAGGGATCGCAATGAAATTTTAGGGGTAAGAAGTTCTTTCATGTAGGGCGGTGCATTTCCATAGATGCACTGATATGTAAGGAGAGAAATTTTATATTCTATCCTTGCAGAGACAGGGAGCCAGTGGAGTGAAAGAAGGATAGGTGTGATGTGCTCGTGTTTCCGTACTCTCAGCAGGATCCGTGCAGCACTATTCTGGATATACTGTAATCTCTGGAGACTCTTGGTAGAAATCCCGATGAGAAGTGCATTGCAGTAATCCATTTATTATATTATATAACTTATATAACAACTTGTATAGCAGTGTAGATTTACTGTCTTCTGAAAATAACTCAACACACAGCCATTAATGTCTAAATAGCTGGCAACATAAGTGAGTACACCCCACAGTGAACATGTCCAAATTGTGCCCAAAGTGTCAATATTTTGTGTGACCACCATTATTATCCAGCACTGCCTTAACCCTCCTGGGCATGGAATTCACCAGAGCTGCACAGGTTGCTACTGGAATCCTCTTCCACTCCTCCATGATGACATCACGGAGCTGGTGGATGTTAGACACCTTGAACTCCTCCACCTTCCACTTGAGGATGCGCCACAGGTGCTCAATTGGGTTTAGTCCATCACCTCTTCCTTCAGCTTCCTCAGCAAGGCAGTTGTCATCTTGGAGGTTGTGTTTGGGGTCGTTATCCTGTTGGAAAACACCAGTTTTCGAAGGGAGGGGATCATGCTCTGTTTCAGAATGTCACAGTACATGTTGGAATTCATGTTTCCCTCAATGAACTGCAGCTCCCCAGTGCCAGCAACACTCATGCAGCCCAAGACCATGATGCTACCACCACCATGCTTGACTGTAGGCAAGATACAGTTGTCTTGGTACTTCTCACCAGGGCGCCGCCACACATGCTGGACACCATCTGAGCCAAACAAGTTTATCTTGGTCTCGTCAGACCACAGGGCATTCCAGTAATCCATGTTCTTGGACTGCTTGTCTTCAGCAAACTGTTTGCGGGCTTTCTTGTGCGTCAGCTTCCTTCTGGGATGACGACCATGCAGACCGAGTTGATGCAGTGTGCGGCGTATGGTCTGAGCACTGACAGGCTGACCTCCCACGTCTTCAACCTCTGCAGCAATGCTGGCAGCACTCATGTGTCTATTTTTTAAAGCCAACCTCTGGATATGACGCAGAACACGTGGACTCAACTTCTTTGGTCGACCCTGGCGAGGCCTGTTCCGAGTGGAACCTGTCCTGGAAAACCGCTGTATGACCTTGGCCACCATGCTGTAGCTCAGTTTCAGGGTGTTAGCAATCTTCTTATAGCCCAGGCCATCTTTGTGGAGAGCAACAATTCTATTTCTCACATCCTCAGAGAGTTCTTTGCCATGAGGTGCCATGTTGAATATCCAGTGGCCAGTATTAGAGAATTGTACCCAAAACACCAAATTTAACAGCCCTGCTCCCCATTTACACCTGGGACCTTGACACATGATACCAGGGAGGGACAACGACACATTTGGGCACAATTTGGACATGTTCACTGTGGGGTGTACTCACTTATGTTGCCAGTTAATTAATGGCATTAATGGCTGTGTGTTGAGTTATTTTCAGAAGACAGTAAATCTACACTGCTATACAAGCTGTACACTGACTACTCTAAGTTATATCCAAGTTTCATGTCTATAGTGTTGTCCCATGAAAAGATATAATGAAATATTTGCAGAAATGTGAGGGGTGTACTCACTTTTGTGATACACTGTATTAATTTGTATGTATGATAAAGTTATTCCTTCTGTTACATTGACATTAGACCAATTAAAAGAGTGTTTTGGAAAAAAAAATCTAAAAAATGCTCAATTTATTTAAAACTGTTATTTGAAATCTGTTATTGATATTATTTGTAAATGTATAAACAGAACATTTGCATACTGTTATTTCAGTTCATTTTGTCCAGAATAGCTCTTTTCTTTCAGTTTAATTAGTCACATTTATTGTTTTGTTATTAGTTGACAATAAAATGTACATCAGAATCTCTAACAATTTTAATTATTTGAACAGACCTTTACAGAAGAGAGACAGCTGCTGTATATTCATCAAGGGATGGCTAACCGGTTCCAGTTTTCATGGAAACTCTGGCTACTGCTGTCAATAGTTCTGGACTCTGCCAAATCTTTAAAATCCACAAGATGGCCTATGTATCAAAATAAACCTTTGCTGCTAGCCTGGAATGCCCCCACCGAGGACTGCAAGCCACGCTATGGGGTTGAGTTTCAGCTGGATCCATTTCACATTGTGGCTTCACCTAGTGAGTCTTTTGTAAAGCAGAACCTCACCATTTTCTACAAAGACAGACTAGGTTTTTACCCATACTATGATGAAAACAGTAATCCCATCAATGGAGGCCTGCCTCAGTCCGCCAGCTTGACCCAGCATCTTGAGAAATTGCCTACAGACATTAAAAAATACATGCCTGACACAGCAGCACCAGGCCTGGCTGTCATTGACTGGGAGGAATGGCGCCCTCTTTGGATTCGGAATTGGGACACCAAAGCCATCTACAAAAAACAGTCAATACTTATAGTGTCCCAAAAAAACCCAACCTGGGATAACATCACGGTGGCCAAAGTTGCTCAGCAGGAATTTGAACTATCAGCCCGAAACTTCATGCTTGACACCCTGCGGTATGCCAAAAGCCTTCGCCCAAACCAGCTCTGGGGTTTTTATCTGTTCCCTGACTGCTACAATCATGATTACCTCCAAAGCATGGAAAGCTATACAGGAGGCTGTCCAGACCCGGAGTTGGCACGGAATGACCAGCTGAATTGGCTTTGGAAGGAAAGCACAGCTCTCTTCCCTTCAATATACATTGGTTCAATACTACGCTCAACAACTTATGTTCGCTATTTTGTGCGCAACAGGATAAAAGAGGGAATGAGAGTCGCATCACTGGAGAAATATCTGGCACATCCAGTGTATGTCTATGCTCGACCAACCTATGCCAATGAGCTAACAGAGCTTACTGAGGTAAGGATGTTGACTACACACTGGGTTATGTTTCAAAAATTGGTGAATGATTTGTTGCAGACTAGGAAACAAGATTATTGTTTTGGTTTAATACAATACCTGGGTCTCATATAATCTGAATCACATATTAGTACTTTATTAAATTAATACATCGATGCACAGCTGACTTAAGGCTTTTGTTTCCCCAATTAAAAGAATTTTCTCAAAGGTCTGAAATAAACCAGGGGTAGATGTGAAGCACTTTTGCCATTATATGATTGGTAGACCATGCTGTAATAAAATACTTGTTTTACAGAACAGTAGTAGTATAAAATATAGGCTGTACACTGGTGGTCAAGTACAACATGTGTATGAAACAGTACCAACAATCAACTTTGCCACAGCCCAGATTTTGCAATGCATTTTTAAAAATACAGTTATACATTTTAAGCTTAGACACAATTAAAACACAGCAAACTTCACAAAATGTTCTTTTACTAGTTGGGCTGGAAGAAAGGTACTTAAACCCCTGCCAGTTGCTTGATTTGTATTTTGTCACAATTGTAAGTCACTTCGGATAAAAGCATCTGCTAAATACCATAAGGGGCAGGACAGCAAGATCGAATCCCCGGTCGGACGGCCATTGTCCTTTATGTGTGGAGTATGCATGTTTTCTTTGTGTCCACGTGGGTTTCCTCCGGTACTCTGGTTTCCTCCCATAAGTTCAAAGACATGCAGTCAGGCCAATTGGAGCTACTAAAACTGTCCTGTGTGAGTGTGTGTGTGTCTGCCGTGTGATGGTCTGGCAAACTGTCCGGGGTGTTTCCTGCCTTTCAAACACTAATTCAGACCCACTGCAACCATGACCAGCATAAAGCGGTGGTTTAACAGACAGTGAAAAATGGAATAAATAAATGCATTAAATTGTATAATTAATTATATGTAAAATAGAAACATTTTCACTAGTGGTCTACAACCTTCAAACCCCACTGTATACACTGATCAGCCATAACATTAAAACCACCTCCTTGTTTCTACACACACTCTGTCCATTTTATCAGCTCCACTTACCATATAGAAGCACTTTGTAGTTCTACAATTACTGACTGTAGTCCATCTGTTTCTCTGCATGCCTTGTTAGCCCCCTTTCCTGCTGTCCTTCAATGGCCAGGACCACCACAGAGTAGGTATTATTTAGGTGGTGGGTCATTCTCAGCACTGCAGTGACACTGACATGGTGGTGGTGTGTTAGTGTGTGTTGTGCTGGTATGAGTGGATCAGACACAGCAGCGCTGCTGGAGTTTTTAAACACCCAACTGTCACTGCTGGACTGAGTATAGTCCACCAACCAAAAATATCCAGGCAACAGCGCCCCGTAGGCAGCATCCTGTGACCACTGATGAAGGTCTAGAAGATGACCAACTCAAACAGCAGCAATAGATGAGCGATTGTCTCTGACTTTACATCTACAAGGTGGACCAACTAGGTAGGAGTGTCTAATATAGTGGACAGTGAGTGGACACAGTATTTAAAAACTCCAGCAGCGCTGCTGTGTCTGATCCACTCACACCAGCACAACACACAATAACAAACCACCACCATGTCAGTGTCACAGCAGTGCTGAGAATTACCCAACACCCAAATAATACCTACTCTGTAGTGGTCCTGTGGGGGTCCTGACCATTGAAGAACAGCATGAAAAGGGGCTAACAAAGCATGCAGAGAAACAGATGGACTACAGTCAATAATTGTGTACTACAAAGTGCTTCTATATGGTAAGTAGAGCTGATAAAATGGACAGTGAGTGTAGAAACAAAGAGGTGGTTTTAATGTTATGGCTGATCAGTGTATATTGTATTAATTTCAGTATAGTGTGAAATAATACAGATTATTATTTTATTAAAAAGCTTGTATTTTTATGCCTTACTTGAAAATGTGAACCATGTTTAATAAGCTTTATGATCATATATTCAAGTTCTTTGCTACGTTGAGGCCCATACTAAGTAGAACTGGCTCTGTACAAAGTGTTTTAACTGAAACTAACATTAAGCTGTGTTTATACTTGTTGGTCCAACCCAGAAAATGATGCATTGTTACATTTTAGTTCTGGTTTGCTTATCATTCACACATTCAAATTTGTGAGCCATTCATTATGTAACGTATCAGAGTTTTATATAATGCAGTACACTGTTCACTGTATGCAGTGTTGCCACTCCCTGGGATTTTTCCCAAGATCTTGGGATTTTGGGGATCGACTTGGAATTTGGGGATTTTGTCAAGTAATCTTGGGATTTTTAATTTGCACTCAAGCAATTAAAATCTGCATGCAATGGGGCCGCTCAGGTGGCGCATCAGTAAAAACACAAGCTGACACCAGAGCTGGGATCTCGAATACATCGTATTGAGTCTCCACATGAACAACGATTGGCCTGTTGTTCATATAGGGGTGGGGAATTAAGCCGGATAGGGACTCGCTCATAACTGATGCAACTACGACCTCTGCTGGCTGGTTGATGGTCGCCTGCACAGAGGCGGGGAAAAGAGTGCGGATCAGGGTGTGTCTCTCCGTACACAGAGCTGATCCGCAGCTGATCTCGTCTAGTGTAGGTGAAAAGATGCATATGGCTGCTGCCCACGTGTCGGAGGGGGCGTGGGTTAGCTTAATTCTCCTTAAATCAGAGCCGGGGCCAGCATTAGTGGAGAGGAAGCATGACGCTATCGGGCAATTGGACGCGCAAAATGTTTTTTATTTTACCTACCTGGAAACACAGCAAGAAGTGGTTTAATTGTTAAAGGAGTGAAAACATCGCCAGAAATTCCACTTTGTAGTTCTACAATTACTGACTGTAGTCCATCTGTTTCTCTGCATGCTTTTTTAGCCTGCTTTCACCCTGTTCTTGAATAGTCAGGACCCCCACAGGACCACCACAGAGCAGCTATTATTTAGGTGGTGGACCATTCTCAGCACTGCAGTGACACTGACATGGTGCTGGTGTGTTAGTGTGTGTTGTGCTGGTATGAGTGGATCAGACACAGCAGCGCTGCTGGAGTTTTTAAATACTGTGTCCACTCACTGTCCACTCTATTAAACACTCCTACCTAGTTGGTCCACCTTGTAGATGTAAAGTCAGAGACGATTGCTCATCTATTGCTGCTGTTTGAGTTGGTCATCTTCTAGACCTTCATCAGTGGTCACAGGACGCTGCCCACGGGGCGCTGTTGGCTGGATGTTTTTAATTGGTGGACTATTCTTAGTCCAGCAGTGACAGTGAGGTGTCTGATCCACTCATACCAGCACAACACACACTAACACACCACTACTATGTCATTGTAACTGCAGTGCTGAAAATGATCCACCTCCCAAATAATACCTACTCTGTGGTGGTCCTGTGGGGGTCCTGACCATTGAAGAACAGGGTGAAAGCAGGCTAAAAAAGTTGGTAGAGAAATAGATAGAGTACAGTAATTGTAGAACTACAAAGTGCTTCTATATGGTAAGTGGAGCTGATAAAATGGACAGTGAGTGTAAAAACAATTCATTATAAATGAATAGGTTTACTCTAAACCCCTGTCTTGTAAGTGGATAAAACACCTTCATGTGCAGTTCAGTGGCCTTTCAGTACTAAGCCTGATGTAGTAAATAAAAGAACCTTTTCCTGTAGGATGAATAGTGGACACAGATAGGTAAATGAGTTATGCAAATGTCCTTTTCAGTGGGTTCCAGTGCATTTACTTTGAACTACATTATAATTACAAAAGCTATGATGTCATATTCAGGACTTAAAATATCCCTTATTGCCTGTCTGTCAACACGATTATTTCTATGATCTTTAGGCGTATTAATGCTTGTGGTTGTACCTTAACTTTCCTTCTTATCTTTACCAGCAGCCCTTTCCTGCTTTAACAAGTATGTGTGGTTTTTTGTGTGTGCATGCAGGATGGGCGCTGGTCACATCTTTCAGGACCATCACCCACCATACCAATGCTCTTTTTTTTTTTAGCAAAAATAATAGCGGATGTGCAAATTTTTTGCCAAGGAAAATAGCCCTATTTTGAACTTGGCTATAAAATGTGCAAGCACCAGTCTGTGATTGCTGTTTGTTTCTCTCCACAGAGTGACCTGGTCTCCACCATTGGTGAAAGTGTGGCACTTGGTGTTGCTGGTATTGTACTCTGGGGGGATTCCAGTTATGCTCAGAACAGTGTAAGCATTTGCATATATTATTGATTTCACACATTTATTGTTATAAAATCAATAGTAAATAAGTATTTTTGTGCCAACCTTTTTAATGGTGAGAATATACCTTTCTGAAAAGCAGGATTGCTGACAAGAACGTCAAAGACTTTCTGTCCCAGTATTTTTTTGTCTGCAGTAATTTGTGATTAAAGAACCAAATTAATCACGATTAATCGAAAAAATAACTAAGCAAAATTTGAACAGTTATGCACATTTTTATTGCAAGAAATTGTTTACCAATAAAAAAAAATTAATAAAATTATGATAAATTTATTAAATCTAAATTATCTTTAGAAAGCCAGCCAATGCCTATATAGAGTTGTTAACAGCTACCCATCTTTCAGCCAGTTATTTAAAATGACAAGTCTGTTCACATTATGTTGCAAAAGTGAGGGTCTTTTCCTGTTCGTAACCCTGTCACTGAAAACAGGCGCTCAGAGTACTACAATGAACCATTTCTAGAGGCAACACGTATAACGTCATGTAGACCCACATTGTAAACTATGTTAAAGTGTCTACAGTCTTTTACGATCCATTTAACACCAGTGTTTATAATGCCAAGTTCACACTACACGACTTTCCAAGTTGTCAGGTCACTGTACAGTTCACACTACACAACTGGATCTCTTGTAATCGGGAGTCTTTCAAGTCGGTGTGGCTTTCACACTAAACGATTGATCGCTGATAGGGGGTTTCACACTACACAGTCTATCACCAACTGGAATCGCAGGAGAGCTTCTCTGGTCTCCCAAACTATGTTTTGTCACAAAAACAAACGCGAGAAGTGACGAGGGGTGTGATGATACCATGTCAAAAAATGCATGTCAACAAGTAGCGAGCGATCAAAGTTTGTGCGCTGATGTGCAGCGTAAAATCAAAGAGGAAAAATAAATGAATCTGAGTGGATTTGGCTACGCGAACAGCAGGGTTTGTTCTATAGTGAGTTGGAAGTTAATAAATATTTTTGTGGAGAATGATCAGGTCAGAAACTTGTGTGTGTGCCGATGTATTCTGATATAAACTATATTATGCCCCTGTCCCACCTGTTTACACTCCTCTCCTGCGTTTCCCCTCACACTGTATCTTGCGTTCTCATTGGCTGTTCGACATAGCACTCACTGCGTCGGGCAACTCAGATTTAGATATTTGACGAGCTAGAAATCTTGCTTCGGTCGGCAAGCGTTTGGGGAGTGCTCGGCGAGCCGCTCGGATCGAGTTGTTGAGTAGTTCACACATAGCGATTGAGAGCCGAATTTCAATCGCCGAGCGAACACAGAGTTGCTCCCGAGGCCGCAAATCTAGCCCCGACCAGTCGCCGAGCGAAAATCAGGGCAAAATTCTTGTAATGTGAACTAGGCATAATGTTTCCACGACGTGTTCTGAGATAAAGTTGTCTGAGCTCATTTTGCCTGTAACGCCATTTTTTAACAACAAATTGTATTTATGAAGTTTTTATTATATAATCCCAGTGTATATATCCACTTGAAATCAGAAACATAACCATTTCTATAAAGCTGTGTATACTTAAATTTTACCTTACATCGGTTGATCTGGATCAATTTTATCTTTGTTGTATTTGTGAAATGAAGGTATGAGGATTCATACAGATAATTAAATGCTTTACTTGTGGATAAATTAGCAATGGTGTTTTAATAAAAATTATTATAATAAGGGTAATATTAATAATATAAAAACTGTAATAATATTGGCACCTTGGATCATATTAATAGGCACAAGGCACAAATTCACCCTGAACAGAGTGCCAGTTATTAACATACCAAGGTGCCCAGGTGGTGCAGCGGGATATTCCGCTAGCACACCAGCGGCGAAATTCTGAACTCCTCGGTTTGAAACTCAGCATTGCCATGGGTCGGCTGGGCGCCATCTAGCGGGCATAATTGGCAGTGCCTGCGGTTCTGCTAGGGCGGGATGACCGGACTGTGTGGGTGGGACTTCAAACACTGTGTAAGGACCCTGATTGGCAGTTAGAGAGGTGCCTGTGCAGAGTGCATAGGTGAAAAATGGTTCCGCTAAAGGGCTGCACGCAGGGTCGGAGGAGGCGTGAGCAGCAATATAAACCCCTCGACTGCAATCGGGGATCCCCCAGCAGCGGAAGACTATTTGACTACGCTAAATTGGGAGAAAATGGGAAAAAATGCATTGTATATACAGTACATTACATTAACAATCAACAGGTAAACAGTTAATGGAACTGCAAATCCAAGCCAGACAGGCTCATCAAACAAGATAATGATTAATGTTTAGGAAGGTAAAACAGAACTCTGCAGTAAGCTGAAGAATTTTAAAGGAGAATTTAAAATGCAGTACATTTTTGGTTACTGAATACCGTACAATTTCACATCATTTTATATGTCTTGGTATATGTTTGTGAACACATGCCTTGTACATATTTCATTGCATTAATCATTTTATCCTGGTCAGGGTCACAGAAGGTCTGGTTTCACCAGGACACACTGTGCAAGGCAGGAATATCCTGGACAGGGTGCCAATCCATCGTAGGGCTTTGGCCAACTCCCCCAGACATATCTAATCGTGTCTGTGTAGATGCCCGGCCATCTGTTAGCAGTCCACTAGTAAACCCTATTAAACACTATTAAACCTATTAAACCCTTGCAACTCATCCAAAATGCAGCTGCTCAACTGGTTTTTAACCAACCTAAACACTGCCACATCACCCCACTGCTGCGCTCTCTTCACTGGCTTCCTGTAGCTGCACGCATTTAATTTAAAACACTGATTCTTACCTACAAAGTTAAAAATGGACCAGCCCCAAGCTACCTTCAAGTTCTAATAAAACCCCACTCTGTACCACGCAACCTCCGAGCCACTAGTCTCGCTTGACTTGATCCTCCACCCAGAACTCAAGGAAGACAAGCATCAAGGCTCTTCTTTGTACTTGCACCCAAGTGGTGGAATGAGCTTCCCATGTCTGTCCGAACATCTGAGTCTCTCGCTGTCTTCAGAAGACAATTAAAAACCCACCTCTTTACCCAGTGAAGGTGGTTTAGCATAATAGCTGCGTTATTTGAAGATAAACTACTTTGTGTGTAAACCTATAGTGGATTGTTTGTAAACTTCTTCATCTCTTCGTTTCATTTCTCTGTAGACCACCTGTAGCACTCTGGCTGAGTATGTGCAGGGTCCGCTGGGCCGGTATCTGCTCAACGTTACCCGTGCGGCTGAAGAGTGCAGTAGGATTGTATGCAAATCCCACGGCCGCTGTCTCCGCAAAAACTCTGACTCAGACTCGTACCTGCACCTGAACCCTCAAAGCTACAGTATAGTCATGGCAGGGAACAAGCTGACTGTAACGGGGAGCACGGAGTCTAAGGATGAGAACCGCATGAAGGAGGACTTCATGTGCCAGTGTTTTAGTGGGTATATGGGGGAGAAGTGTAAGCTCCTGGATCCCTTTTACAAGAATGGACACGGACAGAAATTAGAAGCACTGTGGGGCCTTATTCTGCTATTTACACTGGTCACTTTACTAAGTTGAGACCTCAGCCATCAAAAGCAATGGCGTTAAATCTAATTTGAGCTTTAAAACTTTTTTATTGATAAAGAGGGAATTTTGTACTACTGTACAGAGAAATGTGTTTTACTGTTTATAGTGCCTCTTTTAGATTTCTATGTAAATTTTAATTAAAATGTAGTAGTTTCTTTTTAAACAGGCTATTCGGTTTTACAGGGGAGAACAGTAGGAGTGTAACAATATATATAAGTTAATATTTGTGATAGTGATTCAGTACAATGAAAAAGCAAATTTAATACAGCTGCAAACCAAATACAGCCCTGTTATTTCAGTGATCTGGGGAACGTGGTTAAAATCATCAATTTTAGATCTGCAAACAGATATTAAATATGCACTTGTAAGCCAAAACATTAGAACCTCCCCTAAAAATGTGCTTGGAAATGTGCATGTCATAAACATGCAAATGATGTATTAAATGTTTGGCTAATGGAAATGCACGTGTGTAGTGCAGCAGATCTGTGTATGTTTGATAATTGTCATACCACTCACAGTGCCTACCAACAGTGATTTGAGGAGGGACAATCTAAAAACCACCAACAGGTTGTTGGGCGGCCAAGACTTACTGATGCCAGAAGACGTAAAGGCTATGGTGTCTGGAACAGACCAACAGAAGGACCACTGTGGCTCAAATTTCAGATATTTTTTATACTGGTGATAAAAGGGTGCTTGGGTGTTAAAGCAAGCTAGCCCACCAGTGCTAACATCTCAAGCTTGTACGTTTGAATCTTAGCTCTGCTAACAGCTGGCTGGGTGCCAGAGACGCTGTAGGGATTCCCCATAATTCCTCCTACTGAACTGCTGCAATAAGACCTCTGCTGGCTGATTAATGGCACCTATACAATAAGACTGGGGTTAAGTGAGAGCTGTGTGTGATTCTCCATGTATGATACTGATCCCTATATGAACCCAACTTGTGCAGATAAAAAGAAGTGGTTGGCTACTGCACACATGTCAGAGGGGACGTGCCAGTTACAGCCCTTCTCAGACAGGAGTGGAGATCTGCAGCAGTAGAGAAGGAAATACAAAGAGGGCAATTACATCTGACTAGGTTGGGAGAAAATTTGGGAGAAAATGCATAAAATTACTGGTGATGGGGTGAATTTGTCACAATACACAGTGCATTGAACCTTTCCAATACCTGTCTTACACTAGTGAATTCTTGATAAGTCTGTACATGTGTCCTCATTTTCACCAGCTTTCTTCAATTTAATTGCCACTTGTTTTGGGGGTATTATGTGCTTTTTTGATGGTGTTTTTTAAGCAACCATTGGTGAAAGGGTGCATACTGTTTACATGTAATCAGCTGTCATACAGCATTACTGACAAAGGACACAGGAATGTTGTTCCACCCACTTCCACCCAAAAAATACCGCTGATCAACTTGCAGCATTTAGTCACAGGTCTAACATAGAGAACATAGAGAACAAATACACAAGGTACAGACTATTGGACAAGTACTTATTCTTCTAGGCCATTCCATAGCCAAAATGTGCACTTCTAGAGTGTTAGGGATATCTGCTTTGTGTTTTTACATTGGTGTCACTCCGGCAGTGGCAGTGGATTTGCTTTTCAAGCTGCAGGGAACAATAAAAACCCAACAAAGTGTCTTAGTAAATTGTTTGGCCATTACAAGCCCCTAGACTGTTTTCAGTGCACGTTGGTATGGATGGTATGATAATTTAAAACTGTATTGAAGATATAAAGCACAATTCTTTTAAAAGACATTTCCTCAATGAATGATTTTGACCATGGCACAGAGAGCTGTCTAACACATTGGTTTAAATCTCCCACAGATCAACTGTTCAACTGTGTTGAGATCTGGTGACCGTAAAGACTATAGCATATGGTTTATGTCATTTTCATATTCATTCAACCATTTTAAGTCCACATGCCCTGTGGAAGGGGGCATTGCCATTCTGGAAGGGACCATTGCCATCAGGACACATACTGATCTGATGATCAGTCAGAATATCCCTGTATTGACCTTGGCCCCAAATCTATGCAGAAAAAATTCCAGTTTATTTTCTCAGCCTATGGGTCAAACATTCCGGCCTGCATCATCTTCTTGGTGTACACCAGCACAAGTGTTTTCCATCTATGTAACACAAATGTCCACAGTGTAAAATCTAAGTGTCATTGTGGTTCTTAAGTAAAGAATTGTATAAATGTCATTTAGGAGCATTGGGTCAGATTGGTGTTAGCTTGGGTCAGGTTGTTCTTATTGAGAACACAGTGCTCTGTGCTGGTGTAAAAGTGTAAAAACACAGGAAATACTTTATTTATTGTCAAATATGGATTCACTAAAGACAAGAGAATGAAAAGGTTTGGAGTATTTTATCTGATATCAGGTACTATATGTAATGACAGTCCTACGCTATAATTACAGATAACTGTACTGATAAATATGTATCATCTGTAGTGGGTAATTAAATTTTTTATGCTGGGAAAGGCTGACTGAGATGGAACACACAAAAATACTTTAAATACTGTGTTGCTGTACGGCAGTTGTGCTGTTACTGTAAGACTACTAAAGGGTGTTTGGGATGTGCTTTTTGTCTATTTTTTGCTACCTTCAGTTGATCCACTTGATCTAAGAGTGTAGATATGTTTTTAATATAATTTAAACTTCTCCTTTTTTGTCTCTAAAATGCTGTCTGTATGACTGAGCCTTTTAGGTAAAATTTGTGTATGTATTTAAATTGGGCAAATGAGTGTCCTGAGGAGAAAACACTGTATGTAGTTAATAGTTGTAAATGTTTCATCATTTGAGCTATTTAATAAACATATTTTTTGAACACTACACAACTGTGTACCTCCTTGGAACAAACTTTCCAAAAATGTTGGCTTTTTTACAACTGTAACAATACAATGCAACAACTGTGGTATTTATTTTCTATATGGAAATATTCCCTGATTTAACATATAGTTAATCTACAGGCACTATAGTTTAAAGAAGTAAAAAGTATATTGTCTGAAGCTGTAACACTTGTAAAACAGCCTTTTGCAAAGAGGCCAGCTTCTCCATCCAGTCAATCTGTAATTACAGGCTTTTACATGCCAAGCAGTTCTATTTGTGTACTTTAGTTTATTTGGTTGCAAATTTAAGGATCTTGGTGAGCTTGGTAAGCCATGAAGAAATGGTTTGAGATAACTTGTGTACAGTATATTGTACAATATGTACAGTATATTATATTAAGCTATTTCTTTTGCTTATATCTACTGTTTCTCAGGTAATACACTGACATGCTTAAATGAAAATAGATTTGAATGGTGAGAGTATACTCACACTACTTAAATACGATTGTTACATGTCTCTACTTTTCTATTTACTACATTTCAAAAATACTTTATGTTTTGCATTTTTTTGAAAACAGACTTATTACTCTAGTGTTTGGTTTGATTAGTAGCACAGGGAATCGGATCTCTGATTAATAGCACTAAGAAATTAATTAAATCCATAATTTGACATCACTTTTACAGAGAAAAATGACATCTGAAGCCACAGGTGTAATAAAACAAAAATGTGTTTGGATTTTTTTTAGATTTGGTAAAATATTATTAACATAAAATATGTAAATAACCATGTAATGGATTTGTGCCCAGAGAGTTACTGCTTTGTGCCCAGTGTTTTTTGGAGGAATCAAACCCACCGCAACCCTGACCAGGATAAAGTTTATGTCATAAACTCTAATATATATTACATGTTAACAGAGTAATTTTTAATGCAGTTGACTTAGGACACAAGTTAAAAACCACCAACAGGAGCCGCTCAGGTGGCGCAGCAGTAAAAACACAAGCTGGAACTAGAGCTGGGATCTCGAAAACATCGTCCACCCCCATGTGGACAACAGGCCAATTGTTGTTCATGTGGCCACTCAGCCCAGCCGGATGGCAGAGCTGAGATTTGATACGTTGTATTCGAGATCCCAGCTCTGGTGTGTTAGTGTTTGTTTTTACCACTAAAAAACATATAGTCAACTGTCAGTGGTATTATAACAAAGTGGAAGCGATTGGGAACGACAGCAACTTAGGCCACGTAAAATGACAGGGCGGGGTCAGCGGATGCTGAGGCGCATAGTGTGCAGAGTCGATCGCTACAGACCTCAAAACTTCTTGTGGCCTTCAGATTAGCTCAAGAACAGTGTGTAGAGAGCTTCATGGAATGGGTTTCCATGGCCAAGCAGCTACATCCAAGCCTTACATCACCAAGCGCAATGCAAAGCGTCGGATGCAGTGGCGTAAAGCACGCCGCCACTGGACTCTAGAGCAGTAGAGACGTGTTCTCTGGAGTGACGAATCACACTTCTCTGTCTGGCAATCTGATGGACGAGTCTGGGTTTGGCGGTTGCCAGGAGAACGGTACTTGCCTGACTGCATTGTGCCAAGTGTAAAGTTTGGTGGAGCGGGGGTTATGGTGTGGGGTGGTTTTTCTTCAGGAGTTGGGCTCGGCTCCTTAGTTCCAGTGAAAGGAACTCTTAATGCTTCAGCATACCAAGAGATTTTGGACAATTTCATGCTTCCAACTTTGTGGGAACAGTTTGGGGATGGCCCCTTCCTGTTCCAACATGACTGCGCACCAGTGCACAAAGCAAGGTCCATAAAGACATGGATGATTGAGTTTGGTGTGGAAGAACTTGACTGTCCTGCACAGAGTCCTGACCTCAACAGAACACCTTTGGGATGAATTAGAGCGGAGACTGTGAGCCAGGCCTTCTCGTCCAACATCAGTGTCTGACCTCACAATGCGCTTCTGGAAGAATGGTCAAAAATTCCCATAAACACACTCCTAAACCTTGTGGAAAGCCTTCCCAGAAAAGTTGAAGCTGTAGTATAGCTGCAAAGGGTGGGCCAATATCATATTAAGCCCTATGGATTAAGTTCCTCTCACTCAAGTTCATATGCGTGTGAAGGCAGAGGAGTAAATAGTTTTGCCAATATAGTGTATATTAGCATCTAGAAATTTTGCACAGGAGACCACCTTGTTTTTATTTGTAAGTACTAAAGGTTGCAATGGAGTAAAGCACTCTTGGCGGAATGTCTAAAATATGAACTTTATATATATGATATATGAAATTATACAACAGGTAGTTCCGACCTTACAATCTGATTGGTTGAGAAGTGTTCTAAACGTGCTGATATTCGTGATAACAGCACGGTCTTTTCACACCACAATGGTATTACTCCGCTGACGCGTTGTCAGTAACGACAAGCTTCATGCACACAAACGCGCACGCAGGCGACACAGCCTTTTTTTCCCGATCGCGTTTTAAATCCGTTATCTGATATACAATCTAGCGCACTATGTAGGGAACATAAATCAATTGTCTAATATATTGTCTAGTGCACTATGTAGTGAACATGAATGTGTAACTACTTTTTGGCGGAAGGTATTGTCAATATTAAAGCATATTTATTATGAAATTCAGGGCTTCTTTGATTTATTTTCTTTCTTTATTTTGTAAAAACTGTTGTATAAAAGCAATAGAACACTCGAGGTCGTGAGTTATCGCGAATAACATCACGGCTGTGATGATGATCTACTGCGACCGAATCCCAGCCGTGATGTTATTCGCGATAACACACTCCCTCTCGTGTTCTATTGCTTAATTAAAACACACATCATTGATGTTATTCACGTACTGTTTTCTTTTATTTGTTTTTTAATTTTATTTAACTAGCAACCAGCTAATGTTCCATGTTTTTGTTTCAAGCGGGGCAGTCTTTTGATACGTTTCATGTACACTATGTACATTTATGTACAATTATGTACATTCATTATTAGACATTTTATATCGTAAAGTCCAAATATTTCCACCTCGTTTGCAATAGTAAGAGACACAAAATATTGACCAGTGCTCCTTTAAGGGCAACTGTTAGTGTCCGGTGTTCTGTCGATTTGTCCTACCCTATCGAAACTTCCTACCGTAGCGCAGATTTATAAATCTATCTGTCGATTTGTCCTACCCTATCGAAACTTCCTACCGTAGCGCAGATTTATAAATCTATCTGTCGATTTGTCCTACCCTATCGAAACTTCCTACCGTAGCGCAGATTTATAGATCTATCTGTCGATTTGTCCTACCCTATCGAAATGTATTCCTGTAGTAAATATTTAAGTTTTATCGATCTGTTCTTATTAAAATTATGTCTATCATATTATAAATTATAGGTATCTTATTATAACTAGTGGTAGCACATCTCGATAGGTATGTATCTTATTATAAACAATAGGTAGGACATCTCGATAGCTCTATATCTTATTATAAACAATAGGTAGGACATCTCGATAGGTCTATATCTTATTATAAACTATAGGTAGGACATCTCGATAGGTATGTATCTTATTATAAACTATAGGTAGCACATCTCGATAGGTATGTATCTTATTATAAACTATAGGTAGCACATCTCGATAGGTCTATATCTTATTATAAACTATAGGTAGGACATCTCGATAGGTATGTATCTTATTATAAACTATAGGTAGCACATCTCGATAGGTATGTATCTTATTATAAACAATAGGTAGGACATCTCGATAGGTATGTATATTATAAACAATAGGTAGGACATCTCGATAGGTATGTATATTATTATAAACAATAGACAGCGCATCTCGATAGATCTATGTCTTATTATAAATAGTGTTAGCACATCTCGATGGGCTTATATTTTATTACAAATGATAGGTAGCACACTTGATTTATTGACCTGTCTCTCAGACATTTATCTTAATTTTTAATTTATTTATTAGGATTTTAACATCATGGTTACATTCATGACAGGGCAGGTAGTTACTCATTACACAAGATTTATTAGTTCACACATTTAATATCAAACACAGTCAGAGACAGTTTTGTATCTTCAATTTACCTCACTTGCATGTCTTTGGACTGTGGGAGAAAACTAGAGCACCCGGAAAAAAACCCCCACATACACATGGGGAGAACATGCAAACTCCTCACAGAAAGAATCCACCTGTAAATGGAGCCCAGGACCTTCTTGCTGTGAATCAACAAAGCTACCCACTGAGCCACTATACAGCCCATACATCTCAAATAATTGTGTAATTTTTAAACTAGTTTATTAACAACAACACATCCTGAGTCTCTGGTGGATGTGTCTACATTTTTTACATATGTATTTTGGGTGTGATTTGTTATATTCTGCACATTAAAATGTACCCATCTACTGTCACACTGCACCTGAGTAAAACAGGTAACAATGCTGTACAAATCAGTAAATAATGTTCACAATAACTTTTTAATAATAAAGGTAAAATTAGATAAAATATATCTGTATATCTGTATAATATAGCTGCTCTAAATATCTATCATTTCAATCATGCTCTTGTCAGCTCTGTCTTGCAGCATGGAGCAACTTATGCAGTAATCCTCTGCATTGTCTTAAATCACCACTCAGCCCTGCTGTCATGAAGTTCACTTGGCTTTATAATTCCTATTAATTAATGGAGACAGTGGCAAAATCTGGTTTAGCAAAATTCTAACTAGTTTAAAATATTCAATAACAATATTACCTCCAGCTATTTATACATGCATATGAACTTGAGTTCATCCTGAAAAACTTATCATGTATAAGCACTCTGTAGTTCTAAAATTACTGACTGTAGTTCATCTGTTTCTCTACATACTTTTTAACCTGCTTTCACCCTGTTCTTCAGTGGTCAGACCCCCTACAGGACCACTACAGAGCAGGTATTATTTAGGTGGTGGATCATTCTCAGCACTGCAGTGACACTGACATGGTGTTAGTGTGTGTTGTGCTGGTATGAATGGATCAGACACAGCAGTGCTGAGTTTTTAAACACCTCACTGCTGGACTGAGATTGGTCCACCAACCAAAAATATCCAGCCTACAGCACCCTGTGGGCAGTGTCCTGTGACCACTGATGAAGGTCTAGAAGATGACCGACTCAAACAGCAGCAATAGATGAGCGATCGTCTCTGACTTTACATCTACAAGGTGGACCAACTAGGTAGGAGTGTCTAATAGAGTGGACAGTGAGTGGACACTGTATTTTAAAACTCCAGCAGCACTGCTGTTTCTGATCCACTCATACCATCACAACACACAATAACACACCACCACCATGGCAGTGTCACTGCAGTGCTGAGAATGATCCACCACCTAAATAATACCTGCTCTGTGGGGGTTCTGACCATTGACGAACAGCATGAAGGGAGCTAACAAAGCATGCAGAGAAACAGATGGACTACAGTCAGTAATTGTAGAACTACAAGCGAGTTCTTTTGGCTATGTAGTGTGTATATGTAGTGTTGGCTACCCAGATAGCATACGGATGTGGGCCACTCCTGGCTGAGATATGGCATTGCTGGCCCACTGTCGGGACTGGCAAACTGCATGTGAGCCAAAGGTGGCCATCATATTGAAAACACACATTTGGCCCACATGTCCCAAAACACATCTGGTCCACTTCTGTTAGAGATGTGGCAGTGTTACCTACATGTGTGCCATAAGTGGCCCACATATAAAAAAAACTCATATGGCCCACAAGTTCCAAAACACATGTGGTCCACTTCTGGTAGAGATGTGGCAGTGTTACCTACACGTGTGCCATAAGTGGCCCACATATAAAAAAAACTCATATGGCCCACAAGTTCCAAAACACATGTGGTCCACTTCTGGTAGAGATGTGGCAGTGTTACCTACACGTGTGCCATAAGTGGCCCACATATAAAAAAAACTCATATGGCCCACAAGTTCCAAAACACATGTGGTCCACTTCTGGTAGAGATGTGGCAGTGTTACCTACACGTGTGCCATAAGTGGCCCACATATAAAAAACTCATATGGACCACAAGTTCCAAAACAGATGTACAAACCCTGTAAACCAACATAAATCAAAATAAAATCATTCAACGGAATCAAAGGAGTGTGCATTTAAGCCAAACTTCAAAAGAAATTGTTCTTAAATAATCCGCACCAACATATAAAACATGCTCTATATATTATATATATATAAGATTAAAATAAGATTAAAAGTGGAACAAAAACTTCCAAGCTAGTAAGGTGAGGGTATGTTTTAACCACACACCGTACATATATAGCCTGAGTTTAATCACAAGAACCAGCAGTGGAATTTATTAACGCTACATGGGCTGAATCTCAAACAGCACCCCCTTCCTACAAAGTGTTCTATAGAATACACTAGGATCGGTGGGCTTGTAGTGCACTACAGGAGTTGGAAGGTATTCAGCCACAAAGTGAGAGGCTGCTTCAGCCTGACAATATGATCTGAAGATGTAAAACAAGACAATGCTGTAAAAAAAGTAAATAATTCTGCATCAAATATTATTTAGAATGTTTTACCTTAGCATATCATGCAGCTCTATGATTGTAAAATAACGCACATATTGGGAACACAGCCGTTGAACCGAACGCGCATGCGCAGCACAAGGCAACGTTGATTGAGGAGCAGAGCAGCAATTTCTGACGCCCAAACTGGTAAGTGAATAATTTTATGGTTTACCTAGCTAGCTGTTACTATTTATTTATACTATTACTATCTTAAACAAAACACGAACAGCATTTAAAAAAACAGTATTTAAAAATCGCATTTACAAGTGTTATGCTGAGTAAAACAGCCGGGTGTAAACAGCAACAGAAACACCACTTAAACAAACTGAGGTCAAATAAAAAGTCGTGATATTGGTTCATTTTACGCGAAATATTTGTGTTTGTTTTGTTTTATCTGGTTATATACAGCATGAAATATTTGGATGAAAGTCAGGACTGATTGACAGTTTACCTCAACAGGCAGGTTATCTACAATACACACAGCTAACAGCTAACGGCTCATTTACCTCAGGACTGCACTGCAATATCGTTCTGCATGAAAAAATACAAGCACATCGATATTTAGTCAAGGTAATCCAACATGCTTTAGAATTACGAAAATATAAATGTTGGTATGTTTAAATCAAACGGGGATTATAAAAACCATAATATTAACTTCATGCAGGGTAATATTTTAGCTGAAGTTACTGTATTTTGACGAGGATTTCATGTTGGAGGTTGATAAATGAGTGAACACTAGTGCTAACTATAAGCTAAAATTAGCTCCCGCGCGCGGGAAACAAGTAGCTAATACAAAATAATGAATATAAAATAATTATTCATCATTAAGTGCTGTTAAATCCATTCTAATTTCTGGCTCACTAGAAAACAACTTGTCTTTCTCCAAAAGAGTTACTGTCAATTTGGAAATTCCAAAATTAATGTTTTGCACAGTCACATACCTTTCTGCACTAACCAGTTGAAACAGATTCTCACAGCTACAGGCTAAACCAAATTTAGCTTTCAGTAACCATAATTATAAAAGCTTGATTGATTTACATGTTAAAATTAGTTATTTCTGTTCATTTGTGTAAACGTTCTCTCTGTGTAAACTAATCTTTAATTTCAGTGAAATCAGTGGGTCAGAAACATCTCTATCTTAAGAGGCTATCTAAAAAGCGCACAAAATAATAAAATACGTTTTATTTCCATCTTGCACAACGAAGTATTTATTTGTTGCCTATGTGTTACTGCACCATCACCATTAGATGTATGGAAACAAAGTCAAATGTGTATGTATTATTAATGTGTCATCATATTATACGATCAATTTTTTACCATCATACGTTTATTCAGTTTTCAGCTTCTATACTTTATTGAATAAATAAACGGTACAGTGATCCACAAACCAGCCAACTTTGTTTCAAAGTTCATTAGTAAAGTGTTAATACTACATTTTTTCTTTTCCCTTTCAGAGCATCTGACTGGAGATATTCTGAAGAGCAGAAAAAAAAACAGTTAAGTGTATAATGGAGAGACATTGGTGGAATACAACACGCAGCAATTTAAGGAAGAAAGCTAAGAAAAGGATCGATGGTTTACTAGAATCTTTGAGTGAAGAAGATGTGGGCGGAAGTTTTGGAGATGTTTCCTTAGTGTCCCCCAAAAACTGTGCGATATGTGTGTCAGGGAATAATGGGGCTAGTATGTCATCTTGTGACAGTTCTGACGATGATGAAGATTCTCCCAAAGATGATTTAGCAGGCTGTTTGAGAGAGTGGGCAACTTGTTTTAGTATTTCGTTGGTTGCGTTGTCTGCTCTGCTGTGTATACTGAAAGCTCACCATCCATCCTTGCCCAAAGATGCACGATCATTGCTCAAAACACAAACTTCATACAATGTTGCTTATTTGGCTGGTGGATCATTTTATTACTTTGGTGTGTTGAATATGTTCAGTGGGGTGTTTGAAAAACTGTCATCTTTTGTCCCAAATCGGCACACTTTTAAGTTACAGTTGAATATTGATGGTCTTCCGATTTTTAAAAGCTGTGCTGTGCAATTCTGGCCAATTTTAGGAATGCTTAAAGGCTGTACAAAGAAGCCTGTTTTGATAGCCATATTTTGTGGTAATTCGAAGCCTCGGTCATTGTCAGAGTACCTGAAAGATCTGGTCAGTGAATTGAAGTCAATGAGTAGTGGGTTTGTTGTCAGTGGTAAAACTTTTTACTTGACATTGTCCTCAGTTGTTTGTGATGCTCCTGCTAGGGCATTTATTAAGGGTATTAAATCCCACAATGGCTACAGCGGCTGTGACAAATGTGTACAGTCTGGTGTTTATATCAGCAATCGAATGACATTTCCTGAAGTGGATGCAAGACAAAGAACAGATGTGTCTTTTGCAAACTTAGAGGATGAAGACCATCATGTGCAACCTTCTCCTCTTTCTGAAACCACTGTTGGTATGGTCAGTGGTTTTCCACATGACTACATGCATTTAGTGTGCTTAGGCGTGATGCGTCGCCTGCTGGACTTGTGGATGGGCAATGGTGGCCCCTTGCATTGCCGGATTTCATCTCAACAGGTGTCTTGCATCTCAGAAAAATTGATTGCTCTGAGGCCTAATATACCAACAGAATTTGCCAGAAGACCTAGGGCGCTTTCTGAGCGGTTACGGTGGAAGGCAACAGAGCTACGCCAGTTTTTACTGTACACAGGTCCAGTAGTTCTGAGAGATGTGTTACCTACTGAGATTTATCAGAACTTTATGTTGTTATCTGTGAGCATCTACATCTTGGCAAGTCCTTCATATTGTTTGTTGTTGAATAGCTTTGCAGAAACTTTGCTGGTGTCATTTGTTGATCATTTTGGGGAGCTCTATGGTCATGAATTTTTGGTTTATAATATACATGGGCTGATACACCTTTGTGGTGATGTAAAGATTCATGGCCATTTGGACCTTATATCAGGGTTTCCTTTTGAAAATTACCTAAAACAATTTAAAAAAAATGGTCCGGAAGCCTAAATACCCATTGTCCCAAGTCATACGAAGACTTTCAGAACTTAATTGTTCCACAGATGTTTCTTTGCCCTCCCCTAGAACAGCATTGAAAATGCAGCATTCGGGTGGTCCTGTCACTCAGACCTTTGAGGGAACCATTTGTCAGTTTAAAGAGCTGGTAATGGATGAGTTCATCATTAACACATCAGAGAGGGATTGCTGCATTACAGTGAATAGCAAAATTGTCTTTGTACAGAATATCATTGTCCTTGAGGGAGTGAAATACATTGTCTGCAAAGAATTCAGGCATGCCACAAAGGTTTTTGACTATCCTATTGATTCAACAGATTTAGGAATTTGTTTTGTGTCAGATCTCTCTTCTACTCTACTGTGCCTTAAGCTTGAAGGCTGTATACGGAAGTGTGTCCGGTTACCTGTAGAGTCTGGTTTTGTCGTCATTCCGCTTCTACATGCAGAGTCCTCCTAAATATTTGAGATATTGTGACCAAAAAAGTTTACTTAATAGTGATATATTCCAAACAAGAGCAACAGGAATAATGATATAAAATGAGCATAAATCTAGGGTTATCACTTGATTTTTGGTCACAATATTCCATTGAATTAAAAGGGGCTACTTTACAGTTTACTGTGTTTTTTTTTATTTTATTTGCAATGTTACATAAAGCTGATCTAATATGTAGTATTGGCTGCGTGTGCCACCCTTAGCGTATACTAAATATCATATCAACAATATTTTAAACCTGCAAATTGTAAAGAAGCCAGTGTCTGAGTGGCTAGCAGAGTGTAGCAAACATGTAGAAATGAAGGTTGAGCTGTAGGGTTTAGTGACTGACTTGTATATAGGTTCATCCTAATTCTTTGTCTGAAATATGCAGTGGTAACAGATTTTTATTTATTTTTAACTGTGATTCATGGTCTCTGTGCAGACAGACCGAGTGCTGACTGACGGGCTCTTAGTGTATGTGAGTTTGATTTAATTTCAGCTATTACTGTTTGTTGTAAATGCTATCATTACAATTTCATTGACGTTACTGCTTATTGATGCCAATACTTATCAATATTCTTATTAATACTACTCTCCATAATTTATAATTGTCTGTGTGTGTGTGCTTGCTTTTATTTTTAGATAATGTATTATATTGTAGAGTTTTTACAAACAAACGAAGTTGCAGTTGTCCCATCAATTTGGGTTAAAAATGGAATGTGTCAGTGGCCGCTGACATATAAAATGAGTGACATCATGAGAGCTACACGGAATCAAGAGCAGCCTGGAGACCATTGGGAGTCATACAGTATAAAGATTTTATATACAACTGGTATGTACATAAAGGATTTATTTGCAGATTGATGGAGTTTAACTCTGGTTAATACTTGTGGAGACGTACCTCCAATTTAATGTACATTGTAGAAATTTTTTTGCATTGTGGGAATGGTTTCTTCTGTCTACAAGGAGTTCAAACTGTACTTGCAACTCATTTAACAAAATTTGCCCTTTTTTCCTTTGTTTCTCTTCAGACAACTATAACAGTGCACGTTTGAAACTCCCTGAGGCAGAAGCCATGACCGACATCCACACAGCGGAAGAAGATCAAGATGACACGATGGCAAAAAAATCCAAGAGAAAAAAAATGTAAAT